>NC_057795.1:392917046-393133845 GCF_018294505.1 Triticum aestivum | reverse complement strand
TACGAGATCCTCGCTGGTAACAAACCCCAAGTTGGATACTTTCGAGTATTCAGCTCAAAGTGCTACATTCTTGATAAGCATCGTCGTTCTAAATTTGCTCCTAAGTCTCATGAAGGTTTCCTACTAGGTTATGGCTCAAACTCTCACACTTGCCGTGTCTACAACAATTTCACCCAAAAGGTTGAAGAGACGGTAGATGTGAAGTTTGATGAATCTAACGGCTTGCAAGTAGAGCAATTGCCAATTGATGTAGGAGACAAAGATCCTTCGGAAGCAATCCAAGACTTGTCTATTGGCAAGGTCCATCCAACGGAGGTGAAGGAGAGTACCTCGTTCGTCCAAGTGGAAGCTTCTACCTCACGACAAGGTGAACCAAGAGTTGATACGGAAGCATCCACAAGTGGGACACACCAAGATGAAGAAAACGAGGAAGTGCATCAAGATGAACGTCAACAACCTCCTTCTCCACCACGACAAGAGAACGACAACGCCAACAATGAAGAAGGCCAAGAAGAAGAACAAGATGAAGAAGATGTTCAACCAAGATCCAAGCAAAAGCTTTCACGAGTTCAAGCAAGAATTGCTAAAGATCATCCCGTCGAGCAAATCTACAATGACATTCAAACTGGGAGAATCACTCGCTCTAAAACTCGTTTAGCTAACTTTTGTGAAAACTATTCTTTCATATCTAGCGTTGAACCTATGAAGGTTGAAGAAGCATTGGAAGATCCGGATTGGATAAATGCTATGCATGAAGAGCTACACAACTTTGAGAGGAACCAAGTTTGGACATTGGTTGAGAAGCCCGACAACAACCACAACATCATCAGTACCAAATGGGTGTTTCGCAACAAGCAAGATGAAGATGGACAAGTAGTTCGCAACAAAGCACGTCTCTTCACCCAAGGCTACACGCAAGTCGAAGGTATGGACTATGGTGAGACTTACGCCCCTGTTGCTAGACTTGAGTCCATTCGCATCTTACTTGCCTATGCTAATCACCATGATATCACCTTGTACCAAATGGACATTAAATGTGCTTTTCTAAATGGTGAAATCGAGGAGGGAGTTTATGTTAAGCAACCTCCCGGCTTTGTCAATCCTAAGAAACCCAATCATGTTTACAAACTTCACAAAGCTCTTTATGGTCTTAAACAAGCTCCTAGAGAATGGTATAAATGCTTGACCAAGTTCCTTATTGAAAAAGGCTTTGATATTGGGAAAATCGATTCTACTCTTTTTACTAAAAGGGTTAATGGAGAACTATTTGTGTGCCAAATCTATGTTGATGATATTATATTTGGTTCAACTAACCCTCATTTTAGTGAAAAGTTTGGAAAGCTAATGTCGGAGAAGTTTGAGATGTCTATGATGAGAGAACTCAAATTCTTTCTTGGTTTGCAAATCAAGCAAACTAAGGAAGGTACTTTTGTTTCTCAAACAAAGTACACCAAGGACTTATTCAAGAAGTTCAATATGCAAGAATGCAAAGGTATGACCACACCTATGCCTACTAGTGGACATCTTGACTTAACCAAAGATGATGAACCGGTTGATCAAAAGGTTTATCGCTCTATGATTGGTTCATAGTTATATCTATGTGCTTCGCGTCTCGATATTATGCTAAGTGTGTGCATGTGTGCACGATATCAAGCTCCTCCTAAAGAATGTCATCTTAAGGCCGTGAAAAGGATAGTGAGATACTTAATCCATACACCAAATTTTGGCATTTGGTATCCTAACAGGGCCTCTTTCGATCTTGTTGGCTACTCCAACTCGGACTATGCCGGAGACAAGGTTGATAGAAAGTCCACTTCGGGTACTTGTCAATTTCATGGTAGATCTCTTGTGTCTTGGTCTTCCAAGAAACAAAACTCGGTATCCTTATCTACCGCCGAAGCGGAATACATTGCCGCTGGTTCATGTTGTGCTCAATTACTTTGGATGACCCAAACTCTAAAAGATTATGGAATTTATGTGAAACATGTTCCATTGCTTTGTGACAATGAAAGTGCTATCAAAATTGGTCATAATCCTGTGCAACATTCTCGAACTAAGCATATTGAAGTTCGTCATCATTTCATTCGAGATCATGTTGCTAAGGGTGACATTGATCTTAAGCATGTACGCACCGAAAATCAATTAGCGGATATATTCACTAAACCTCTTGATGAGAAAGTGTTTTGCAGGTTAAGAGGAGAATTGAAAATCATTGATGCTTCAAACTTGGAGTAGAAACTCCATTGGATACATGCAAGACATGAGCTTATGACTAATCCTCGATATTTCTCTTATGATGAAAATCTTATGTCTTGGATATATTTGTATCTTCCATGTTATCAAACCCATGTAGGTACTTGGTTGAATCTAATTCCATGAGGTTGTAATCTACTCATATCTTGAGAAATCTCTACATCACCAAGTCTCTACATTATGGTGGTTGAACACAAGGAAGCACGGAACCATTCAAACATATCCTTTGACAAATTCTATGTTGAGCTTCATGATTGTCATTTTTGGATACACAAGTGCCCTTCCTTGCAAGAACTAACCCATGTAGGTAGATGGACTCAAATTCCAAGTGGTGCTCCAAATTCTTGATGAGCTACATCAACCTTGAGCAACCCACACAAGTTCAACTACATGGACAACACCACCAACCAAGGTATGTTATTCCATCTTAGAGAAGCTTTACTCCAAGTCATGAGTTAAAGCAACTCGACAAGATGTGAATACATCAAGATGCTTAAACGAAAAATGGCAACCTCATTTTGAGCTTAAACAATGAGTATGACCCATGATCAAGTGATCTCACTTGATTCCTAAGTCAATATACTCTAACATAGGTGACTTTGTCGCCGACCATCTCTGGATGAAGTTCTCTTGTGTTCTCTTCTGTGTTTTTTCATTTGTCTCATGCATATGTGTTTCCCCTTTCAAAAAAAACTTCATCTAGATTCCTTTCTGTTTGCTCTGCATTTTCTGCATCCAATTCATTGCATATCATTCAGTAAATTCCTTGCAAATCTTTGTGAGATCTTATTAGTCTAGAGAGCTGAGGTGACAAGTGGTTTCTCTGTGATGAACTCGGTTTCACCGATTTGTTGTTTTTGGTCCAACCGAATCCTATCGGTACCACCTAAGCATACCACTCGGTGCCACCGATTTCACAACAGGAAAATCAGTTTGCCACTTATTCTGTGTTTCTTCTGATCCAGCTCCACTCAATGAATCTAGTCCTCTACAAGCGTCACATTTTTATCATTGCTTTATGTTGTGACTCAAGGATCAAACCCATTCACGACAAATTCCAGAGGGGGAGAGAGAGATCACATTTTTATCAAGCCCTTCTTGGAAATTGATGTCAAAGGGGGAGAGAGAGATCACATCAAAGCTTATCATTTAGAGAGAGAGATCACATCAGAGAGAGAGTATCACCTTCTCAGGGGGAGAGAGATCCTTCAGGGAGAGAGAGAGAGATCTCCAAGGGGAGAGAATACTAGTAGAATGTATTTCTCAAGGATCCCAGATGCTTGGTGTTCAAGAGGAGAGATGCCACATGTCTTCTTGAGGGGAAAGACATGTTCATATGTGCTTATTTGCATTAGTTTGCTTTAGCTCTGTTCATTTATATCTTTCAGCTCTGATTTTCTATTCCCTATCTTCTCCCAGTATCCTATGCTAGATTCAGGGGGAGCAAGACATCTAAGGGAAAGAAATCATTTAAATTGATTGCACATCTTTACTCTTGGGGACATGTCTAATCCAATGTAGTACTTAGTACTCACTCTCTACATGTCATCCCAGTCTTGGCATTCTTGTGGTTTCTTCTGTTTGCTCTGGCTAGTAGATGTATCTGTGTTATCTAACCTTGTTTACGCAGGTTCATTCCATCCTAAGCCAACTCAAGACTACAAGGTAAGTATATGCATCACAATCATGTGTATGAGGAATTCTTGCTGATGTACATACTGTTTCCAAGAAGGACTCTTGGGCATGAAGGTATTTCCTTTAATACTTTTTGCTCTGATGCATATGGCCAAGATACATGTAACACATCGCCTTCTCTATCATGGTTATGCTATCACATGCTTCTATATTTCATATTCACATGATTGCATACATGTAGGGGGAGCCTATGCTTGTTACATGTCTTTCCAAAGCTTTACTTGCTATTTCTTATATCTTTATCTAAAGCTTTGATGTATTTTGTCATTAATTACCAAAAAGGGGGAGATTGAAAGCACAAGTGCTCCCTAGGTGGTTTTGGTAATTAATGTCAACCTATCCCTTGTTGGACTAACACTTTTATCTAGTATGTTTCAGATAAGTTCAACAATGGAGTGGCATGGACTAAAGGATGTGGGAACTCCTTCAAAATACTAAGGACAAAGGATTGGCTCAAGCTCAAAAGCTCAAGACTTTTCATTTTACATTTTAGTGATCCAAGATCACATTGAGTCTATAGGAAAAGCCAATACTATCAAGGAGGGATGAGGTGTTGCTTAATGAGCCTCTTGCTTCAAGTGCTTAGTGATATGCTCGAAATACCCTCAACTACTTTCCCACTTCCACACATATGTCCTAAACCTAAAGTCAAACTCGGCCCCACCGATTCTTCCTATCCAGCGCCACCGAGTTTGGATGTCTTAGCCACTGCCACAAACCCTAGGCAAATCGGTCTCACCAATGGGGATCTCGGTCTCACCGAGATGGGATTGTAATCTCTCTGTGTATGTTCATTATCAAAATCGGTCTCACCGAGTTTGAGCAATCGGTACTACCGAGATTGCAATGCAAACTTTCTGGTTGACTCATTACCAAAATCGGTCCCACCGAGTTTGAGTAATCGGTCGAACCGAGTTTGCCTGACCAACTCTCTGGTTAGCTAATTACCAAAATCGGTCTCACCGAGTTTGTGTAATCGGTCTCACCGAGATTACATTATGCCCTAATCCTAACCATATCGGTCCTACCGAGTTGCATTTCGGTCCCACCGAAAATCCTAACGGTCACTAGATTTGCTGAATCGGTCCGACCGAGTTTCTCAATTCGGTCCCACCGAGTTTGGCAAATTGTGTGTAACAGTTAGATTTTGTGTGGATGCTATATATACCACTCCACCTCCTCTTCATTCGTGGAGAGAGCCATCAGACTGAACCTACACTTCCAGCTTACTATTTCTGAGAGAGAACTACCTACTCATGTGTTGAGGCCAAGATATTCCATTCCTACCATATGAATCTTGATCTCTAGCCTTCCCCAAGTTGCTTTCCACTCAAATCCTCTTTCCACCAGATCCAAATCCTATGAGAGAGAGTTGAGTGTTGGGGAGACTATCATTTGAAGCACAAGAGCAAGGAGTTCATCACCAATGCACCATTTGTTACTTCTTGGAGAGTGGTGTCGCCTAGATTGGTAGGTGTCACTTGGGAGCCTCTGACAAGATTGTGGAGTTGAACCAAGGAGTTTGTAAGGGCAAGGAGATCACCTACTTCATGAAGATCTACCGCTAGTGAGGCAAGTCCTTCGTGGGCGACGGCCATGGTGGGATAGACAAGGTTGATTCTTTGTGGACCCTTCGTGGGTGGAGCCCTCCGTGGACTCGCGCAACCGTTACCCTTCATGGGTTGAAGTCTCCATCAACGTGGATGTACGATAGCACCACCTATCAGAACCACGCCAAAAACATCCGTGTCTCCAATTGCGTTTGAATCCTCCAAACCCTTCCCTTTACATTCTTGCAAGTTGCATGTTTACTTTCCGCTGCTCATATACTCTTTGCATGCTTGCTTGATATGTGTTGTGAATGTTAAACTTGTGCCTAAACTCCACTTAAATTTAAAAAGGTTAAAAACTGCAACTTTGGTACTTAGTGTCTAATCAACCCCCCCTCTAGACACCTCTTCTCAAGGTCCTACAAACTCTCAATGAAAGCACCAATGTCGGTGTCAAAACCGGCGGATCTCGGGTAGGGGGTCCCGATCTGTGCGTCTTAGGCTGATGGTAACAGGAAGCAAAGGACACAATGTTTACCCAGGTTCGGGCCCTCTTGATGGAGGTAAAACCCTACTTCATGCTTGATTAATATTGAAGATATGAGTAGTACAAGAGTAGATCTACCACGAGATCGTAGAGGCTAAACCCTAGGAGCTAGCCTATGATGGTACGATTGTAAATGTGATCGGCCTTCTAAGGACCAACCTCTCCGGTTTATATACACACCGGAGAGGGCTAGGGTTTACATGGAGTCGGTTACAAGGAAGAAAATATAATATCCGGATCGCCAAGCTTGTCTTCCGCGCAAAGGAGAGTCCCATCCGGACACGATCCGGAGTCTTGTGTCTTGTATCTTCACGCTTCAATAGTCCGGACGATGTATATAGTCCGGCTGTCCGGATACCCCCTAATCCAGGACTCCCTCAATCGCACCTGCAGCTGCCCTGGCTTTAGATCCAGTGCAGATCGTGCCATCCAAAGACGGGAGGATGGACCCCGCCACGGAATCCGCACACTCAACGGCGATTGAGCCGAACACAGATTTCACTTCCAATGAGGTCTGTGTCATCGGACCCTCGAACTCGTTTCCAGCCATAGGATCTAACCGGGCATCGATCTTGGAGTTTAGCTCCACGGACATCTTTCAGCACTTGCCCTTGGGCGACATGCTGAACTCATTAAAATCTCTCTCCTTGTCAGGAGACTCTTGGCCGAACTATGTCCGGCTTGAGTGGGAAGAGGACGACGAAGGAATTCGTTACCCACCCACCACCCACTTAATAGCCACTGTCGACGACTTAACTGACATGCTTGATTTCAACTCCGAAGACATCGATGGTATGGACGACGATGCCGGAGAAGAACAGGAACCACCGCCCATAGGGCGCTGGACAACCACCTCATCATATGACATATATATGGTGGACACACCCAAAGAAAACAATGGCGATGATCAAAAGGATTCAACGGAGGATAATCCTCCTGAGAAACAGCCGAAGCACCAACGTCAGCAACACCGCTCTAAACCATGCTAGGGTAGAAACAGCGATACCGACACAAGAGACAATAGCACTCCGGATGATGCCAAAGACGAAAACAATCCCGCCCAACCTAGCTTCGAACAGGCCGGGCGGGAGGACGAGCAAGCTAGCCCCGATGAACAAGCCTTGAATGAAGACTCGGAGGACGAAAATTATGTGCCCCTCTCCGAAGACTAGGTGAGCCTTGGCGACGAAGAATTTACCGTGCCTGAGGATCCCGTCAAGCAGGAGCGCTTCAAGCGCCGGCTTATAGCCACTTCAAAGAGCCTGAAGAAAAAACAGCAACAACTTCAAGCTGATCAAGATCTGCTCATTGATAGATGGACTGAGGTCCTGGCGGCCGAGGAATACGGACTCAAGCGCCCAACCAAAAGTTACTCGAGGCAAAGGTTGTTATCTCAATTCGAGGATGAGGCACTAGAGCCTATACTACTAGCGTAGGTTGCGGCTGACCGACCACCTCGTGGCCGAGACAAAGAGGCGTATCAGTCCGAACACCAGCCCGCACCCCGTCGCCGAACAAATAGAAACACGAAGGCCTGGGGCTACACGCATGACCTGCAAGATGAATTGGAAAACAAAGCAGGACAGTCAAGATTGATCTACGGATCGCGGGGGCACGCCCCAACACGTGATGATAACCGCCACACCGGATATACTAAATACAAATCCGTCTGGGCTGAATACAGCAGACCAGATTCATCCGAACTGCGTCGCGATGTAGCCCGACATAGAGGCGCCGCACACCCCCTATGCTTCACTGACGAAGTAATGGAGCATGAATTCCCAGAAGGGTTTAAACCCGTAAACATCGAACCATATGATGGGACAATAGACCCCACGGTATGGATTGAAGATTTCCTTCTCCACATTCACATGGCCTGCGGCGATGATCTCCATGCCATCAAGTACCTCCCACTAAAACTCAAGGGACCAGCTCGGCACTGGCTGAATAGTCTGCCGGGAAACTCCATTGGCAGTTGGGAGAACCTGGAAGACACATTCCTTGACAACTTTCAGGGCACTTATGTGCGACCACCGAACGCTGATGACTTAAGTCACATAACCCAACAGCCCGGAGAGTCAGCCAGGAAATTCTGGACTCGGTTCTTAACTAAAAAGAACCAAATCATCGACTGTCCGGATGCCGAAGCCCCAACAGCCTTTAAGCATAACATCCGTGACGAGTGGCTCGCCCGACACCTTGGCCAAGAGAAGCCAAAGTCCATGGCAACCCTTATGACACTCATGACCCGCTTTTGTGCGGGCGAGGATAGCTGGTTGGCTCATAGCAATAGCACCTCAAGAAATCCTGGCACTTCAGACGCCAGAGATAGCAACGGCAAGCCCCGACGCAACAGACACAAGCGTCGCAATAATGGCGATAACGCCGACGACACGGCCGTCAATGCCGGATTCAGTGGATTCAAGCCCGGTCAACGGAAAAAGCCATTTAAAAGCAACAACTCGGGCCCGTCTAGTCTGGACCGCATACTCGATCATCCATGTCAAATCCACGGCACCCCCGATAAACTAGCCAACCATACCAACAGAGGATGTTGGGTATTTAAACAGGCCGGCAAACTAAATGCCAAAAACAAGGAAAAGGGGTCGCATAGTGATGACGACGAGGAGCACCGGCCACCGAACACAGGGGGACAGAAAAAAATTTCCCCCCCAAGTCAAAACAGTAAATATGATATACGCCACCCATATTCTCAAGCGGGAGCGAAAGCACGCACTAAGGGATGTCTACACGATGGAGCCAGTCGCCCCAAAGTTCAACCCATGGTCTTCCTGTCTGATCACCTTTGATTGCAGGGACCATCCGACCAGTATTCATCATGGCGGCTCAGCCGCACTGGTCCTTGATGGATTCCACCTCACATGAGTCCTCATGGACGGTGGCAGCAGGCTGAACCCGCTTTATCAGGATACAGTGCGCAAAATGGGTATCGATCCCTCAAGGATTAAACCGACCAAAACCACCTTCAAAGGTGTCATACCAGGTGTAGAGGCCTGTTGTACAGGCTCAATCACACTGGAAGTGGTCTTCGGATCCCCGGACAACTTCCAAAGCGAGGAGTTAATCTTCGATATAGTCCCCTTCCGTAGTGGTTATCATGCACTGCTTGGACGAACCGCATTCGCTTGATTCAATGCGGTGCCACACTATGCCTACCTCAAGCTTAAGATGCCCGGACCTCGCGGTGTTATAACAGCCAATGGAAATACAGAGCGCTCCCTCCGTACGGAGGAGCACACCGTGACCCTTGCAGCAGAAGTACAGAGCAACGTCCTTAGGCAGACCCTCAATTCGGCAATAAAGCCCCCGGACACCGTCAAGCGAGTCCGAACTACTCTACAATAGGATTGTCCAGCCCATCCAAAGCTCACCTAACAATTCGGCCTCCATCCTAGTCCCAATCAAGCGGTGAAATTCGTGTCGCGCGTACATAATTACGCACTTAAAATACCATGGGCATAGACGGAGGCACAACTAGACCGCGGTCCACAATGCAGCTCAACCGCCCCGGGATCCGCATACCTTCACCTTTTCTTTCTTTCAAGTTCTTCTCTTCTTGAGGCTCTTCCGATAACCTGATCATCGGATCCATCACGGTACGAATACACCAAGGAAACAATGAGCTTTGACGTACAAGGGAATCCCCAGGTAGTCTCTGCTAATGATCGCTATACTTGTTTTACATACCCACACGCAGCTCACTCTTGGTTAGGGCATGTCAAATAGCCCTATTTGCATATCACACTACTTGTAAACATAGGCCTTGACGTATTACTCAAATAACAACGGAAAATAATTTGCAGCGTCAACTTATTACTTCATTTTTTCCTTGACTGTTTATTTATTACAAATCACACCTGTACATTCTGGTACGTTTAGTTCGCCAAGGGCTTCAGCGTACCCCATAACATGGCAACAAAGTCCTAACACTTTTAACAGTGCGGCACCCCGAACTTATAGAATTATATGCATCAGCTCCGAATCATGTCTTGGGTCAATAGTTGGGTTACCCAGCTCCTGTACTTGCTACCCTATGTTCCTCTATATCGGCTAGGGTAGTAAAGGGAGAACTACTGCGATTGTGTCCCGGTTTTTCTGGACGAGCACCTCAGTAGAGAAAGCCGAAAACTGACTGTCATGATGCGGCGAGAGCTGGTCGTTGTTCGAGAGGTTTCAAATCCTTAAAGAATTTTTCCTCTTTATGCGAGGAATCGGTCTTTGTCCGATTTAGGCGTGTATAGCGCCCCAAGTTTGGCCTTCCAAATACCAGGGGCTACGCCAAAATTTAAAATTATAGAACTTCTATGGCTAAGTGAGGGTGATAAAGCTGTATAGTCCGATTGCCTTGTTTGTTGCGCTAGTCACCTCCTTAAAGGACCAAAAACTTGGATAAAGAGTGTTTAGATTTATCCCGAACACCCGTGTAATAGTTACATGGGGGCAGAAGCCGACGACTGGCCAAGTCTCAGATTTTATAAACGGACGCACAGGAGGTAAATTTTAAATCAACAAGCATTATGTTGCGCAAATGAACTTGTTTCATATTATAGGATAAAATGAATGCATTCATTCAAAGATTACATCCTTTGTACATTGCTCCGCCACAAGGTGGGATCCCTTCAGGACACTGTCATAATATTTTTCGGGTCGGCGGTGCTCCTTGCCCTTCGGTGGCCCCTCGGTCATCAGCGTCGTGGCGTCCATCTTCGCCCAATGCATCTTTCCACGGGCAAAGGCCATCCACGCACCTTCAATGCAAATCGAGTGCTTTATGACTTCAAGCCGTGGGCAGGCACTCACAATCCGCTTCACAAGTCCGAAGTAGCTGCTGGGCATAGGCTCGGTAGGCCATAGCCAGACTATGAGGTCCTTCATGGCAAGTTCGGCTGCCTTGTGCACCTCGACCAGTTGCTTCAGCTGGTCGCTCAAGGGCATCGGATGTTCTGTCCCAAGATATTGAGACCAGAACAACTTCTCTGTTGAGCTCCCTTCTTCGGCTCGGTAGAACTCTGCGGCATCTGATATGCTACGCGGCAGGTCCGCAAACGCTCCTAGAGAACTCCAAATTCAGGTAAGTCAAAAGAATGTCTCCTTCACATGCTTGCTTTGCATAACAAATGCCTTACCCGCCGCAATCTTCTTGGCTGCCTGGATCACATGGAGGGCCCTCTGGGCTTCGTCCCTGGTGTCTTGTGCGCTCTGGAGGGCCTTGGCAAGCTCGGACTCTTGAGTCTTAGAGTCACGCTCCAACGACTCATACTTCTGGACGAAATCCTGGAGCTCTTGCTGGACCTCGCTGACCCGGGCCTCTTGCTTCTCGCACGCGGCGCGTTCCTTGGCCGCTTTGTCTTCGGCCTCGGCCAGCGCCTTCTTAAGGGCTGCCACTTCGGTCATGGCCCCTATAAAAGTTCATGACGCTTTTATTAGCAGAAACCATTTATCCTTCATAAGTATACAGGCAGGGTATTTCGTACCTTGACTTTCTTCCAGTTGCCTCTTCACGAGGACGAGCTCTCCCTTGGTCCGCTTCAGGTCCTGCTTTAGTCCAGAGACCTCCGCAGTACGAGCTGTAGCGGCCAGCAGCGACACCTGCTTATTTACATAGACATCTTATGTTAGACTCTTGCGAATATTATTTGATCCTCTGTCCGGCTTTTCTTTCCGAACACCAAACAAAGCATCAGGGGCTACTGTCTACACTGTGATATTCTCTCACAATTTTATTACTTACCTCAAAGCGTGTTAGAGGGCTAGTGCAGGCTTCGGTCAATCCGCTTTCGGCGGACCAGACCTTCTTAATCACCATACTCATAAGAGTACGGTGTTCTTCATCAATGGAAGCGCCGCGAAGCGTTTCCAGCAAGCTTTCCGGTGCCTCCGGATGGACAAAGGTCATCGGTACAGGCGGCTCGCCCTCCTTAGGGAGAGGCTGCCTTCCTAAATTCAGAACCACTTGGGTTTCCACAGCCGTATTTGGTTGGGGGCCAAACTGGCTGCGGCCGCCATTATCGGAGTCCATGGGGTTCTTTCCCCCCATGTGTCCGGTGACTGGGGTTTCACCTGGAGGCGTCTCCAGAACTGTCTCCCCTTGGCCTGGTATCCTTCGAGACAACACCTCAGTGTCGTCCGCGGCCTTGGGGGAGGAGGCTGTCGGAAGAGACTCGCTGTTCATCGCCAATGGGTCCAGCGATCCCTCTGAAGAGGAGGATATCTCGATGTTGGATTTGGCCGAACTGCAGGTGCACGTCTGGCACATTAATAAGCGATAAAGCAAACATATCGGAAATACTATTGTGTCCGAATACTTACGACTTAGCCAGGGGCTTGACCCTGGGTTCCCACTCTTCGCCGGTATTGATGGTTGCGGTGGAATGGTCCAGAAGGAAGGTTTTTCCCATCTTGGACACCTCGGCTTCCCATGCGTGGCGACCTTCCTCTTCTTTCTCCCCCCAGTAGGCGGGGATGGATTTCCTCCTCCTCCTCCTCGTCTTTGGTGGAGGAGTGCATATCGGTGTCTTCGGACGTCATGTTCGGTGCAACCATGCAACGGAGACCATCTCTGGTCCCCGCGGCCGTCTTCTTGGCCTTCTTCTCCGGCACCTCATAGGGCGCCGGAAATAGCATCTACGTTAGAAGAGGCGATTCTGGATCTTCAGGTAGCAGAGCCGGACAGTTAATCTGCTTCGCTATCGCTACCCAGGCCTGTAAGATTGGCATGGAGGCTTAGATTCCTCCCGCGGATGTGCTAGTAAAAGGCATATCTTGCAAATATGAAAACTTACCGGATTGGCTCGGCCTTTTGCACTGAGCCCATTGAGGGAGTCCTAGATCAGGGGGTCCTCGGACGGCCGGACTATATGCTTATGCCGGACTGATGGACTATGAAGATACAAGATTGAAGACTTCGTCCCGTGTCCGGGTGGGACTCTCCTTCGTGTGAAAGGCAAGCTTGGCAATTCGTATATGTAGATTCCCTTCTCAATAACCGACTCTATGTAACCCTAGCCCCCTTCGGTGTCTATATAAACCAGAGGGTTTAGTCTGTAGGACAACAACGATCATAATCATAGGCTAGCTTCTAGGGTTTAGCCTCTACATTCTCGCGGTAGATCAACTCTTGTAATACTCATATCATCAAGATCAATCAAGCAGGAAGTAGGGTATTACCTCCATAGAGAGGGCCCGAACCTGGGTAAACATCGTGTCCCCTGCCTCCTGTTACCATTAGCCTTAGACGCACAGTTCAGGACCCCCTACCCGAGATCTACCAGTTTTGACACCGACATTGGTGCTTTCATTGAGAGTTCCACTGTGTCATCACCATAAGGCTTGATGGCTCCTTCAATCACCTGCAACGATGCGGTCCAGGATGAGGTTTTCCTCCCCAGACAGATCTTCGTATTCGGCGGCTTCGCACTATGGGCCAACTCGTTGGGCCATCTGGAGCAGATCGATAGCTACGCCCCTGGCCATGAGGTCAGGTTTGGAAGCCTGAACTATACGGCCGACATTCGCGGCGATTTGGTCTTCGACGGATTCGAGCCTATGACGGATACTCCCTACAGTCATGATGAGCATGACCTAGATCTGCCATCAGACGGTGTTCAGGAGATCACACCTGTAGCTGCCATGGCTTTTAATCCAGTGCTAATCGTGCCATCCGAGGACGGGAGGATGGACTCCGCCATGGAAGCCGCACACTCAATGGCGATAGAGCCGAACACAGATTTCACTTCCAATAAGGTATGTGTCATTGGACCCTCGGACTCATTTCTAGCCTTAGGCCCCGAACCACGTGCATCCAGGCCCACCGGATCTAACTGGGCATCGATCATGGAATTCAGCTCCGCGGATATCTTTCAGCACTCACCCTTGGGCGACGTGCTAAACTCATTAAAATCTCTCTCCTTGGCAGGAGACTCTTGGCCGAACCATGTCCGGCTCGAGTGGGAAGCGGACAACGAAGGAATTTGTAACCCACCCACCACCCACTTAATAGCCACTGTCGACGACTTAACCGACATGCTTGATTTCGACTCTGAAGACATCGACGGTATGGACGGCGATGCCGGAGAAGAACAGGAACCATTGCCCATAGGGCGCTGGACAGCCACCTCATCGTACGGCATATATATGGTGGACACACCTAAAGAAAACAATGGCGAGGATCAAAAGGATGCAATGGAGGGTGATCCTCTTGAGAAGCAACCTAAGCACCAACGTCAGCAGCGCCGCTCTAAACCCTGCCATAGCAAAAATAGCGATACCGACACAAGAAAGAATAACACCCCGGACGATGCTAAAGATAACGACGACCCCGCAGACCCAGCGCTGGAGCAGGACGAGCAAGGGGACAGCAAACACAGTCCGGGGCTGTTGTCGTATCACAGTGATGCCGGAGACAAAATCTATAAACCTGTCTCCGGAGAGGAGAACAGTCCGGACGATGATGCACACATCATTCCGGAAAAACACTTGGAACAAGAACACCTCCACAAGAGACTTATTGCCACCGCGAGGAGCTTGAAGAAGCAGAAGCAACAGCTTAAAGCCGCACAGGATATGCTCAACCACAGATGGAATGAAGTTCTCGACACTGAGGAAAGATATGGCGGTGATCACCGGGCAAAGAGCTACCCAAAACGTAAGCTGCTGCCTGAATTCGACGACAAGGCTATCGCGCCCATTCCGCCGAAAAAAAATACGGCCGATCTGCCAGACCGACCACCTCGTGGGCGAGACAGAGCGGCTAATGATGCCGCACACAAGTCAGCACACGATCTACGTGAGCACCTAGACAAAAGAGCTGGTATAACTAGGTGCATCTATGGATCTAGGAAACGTGTTCCTATGCAGGATCACGGCCACCAAACTGACTATACTAATCGACTGCCAGCTCGGAATCAACACCGAACACTACAGCCGTCGGACCCATGCCACAACACAGCCAAGTACAGGGGTGCTGCAGACCCCCTGTGGTTCACCGATGAGGTGCTGGATCATGGATTTCTAGAGGGGTTTAAACCCGTAAACATTAAGGCATACGACGGAACGACAAACCCTGCAGTCTGGATTGAGGACTTTATTCTTCACATACATATGGATCGCGGAGACGATCTCCACGCCATCAATACCCGGCCCTCAAGTTGAAAGGACCATCTCGGCACTGGTTGAAAAGCCTCCCCGAAAATTCCATTGGAAGTTGGGAGGAACTCGAGGATGCTTTCAGGGCTAATTTTCAAGGGACCTATGCCCGACCTCTGGATGCAGACGATTTAAGTCACATAATTCAACAACCCGGAGAGTTAGCCCGTAAGCTTTGGAACAAATTTCCCACCAAGAAGAACCAAATCATCGACTGTCCGGATGTCGAAGCCCTAGCAGCTTTCAAACATAGTGTCCGGGACGAATGGCTTGCCAGACACCTTGGCCAGGAAAAGCCAAGGACAATGGCAGCCATAACAACTCGTATGACCCGCTTTTGTGCAGGCGAGGACAGTTGGTTGGCCCATAGCGGCACCAGCGATCCAGGCACATCCAAAATCAGGGATGGCATTGGAAAACTGCGATGCAATAAAAACAAGCATCGAAATAATGAAGAAAGCCCAGACAATACGATGGTAAATGCCAGATTCAGGAGCTCTAGACCCGGTCAACGGAAAAAGCCATTTAAAGGCAGCAGAGATGTCCCGTCCAGCCTAAATAAAATTCTAGACAGGTCCTGTCAGATTCATGGCACCCCTGAGAAACTGCGAGTCACACCAACAGAGAATGCTAGGTCTTCAAGTAGGTTGGCAAGCTAAACGCCGAACACAAAGGGAGGGAGCCGCCAAGTGAAGACGAGGACGAACCTCGCCAGCCGAACACTGGGGGATAGAAAAAATTTCCACCGGAGGTCAAAACAGTGAACATGATTTACGCCACCCACATACCAAAGATGCAGCGCAAACGCGCACTCCGAGACGTATATGCTGTAGAGCCTGTCGCCCCCAAATTCAACCCATGGTCGGCCTGCCCAATCACTTTCGATCGCAGGGATCATCCGACTAGTATCCGGCATGGAAGTTCGACTGCCTTGGTGCTCGACCCAATAATCGACGGATACCATCTCACCCGAGTCCTCATGGACAGTGGCAGTAGTCTTAATCTGATATACCAGGACATTGTCTGCAAGATGGGGATAGACCCGTCAAGGATCAACCAAAGCAGTACTACCTTTAAAGGAGTAATACCAGGCGTAGAGGCCCGCTGCACGGGCTCTTTAACATTAGAGGTTGTATTCGGTTCTCCCAACAACTTTCGAAGCGAAGAACTAATCTTCGACATCACTCCGTTACAAAGCGGCTATCATGCACTACTCGGAAGAACAACCTTCGCTCGTTTCAATGTAGTACCGCATTACACTTATCTCAAACTTAAGATGCCCGGTCCACGTGGCGTCATCACAATCAGCAGAAACACAGAGCGTTCTCTTCATGCGGAAGATTACATGTCGGCTCTAGCAGCCGAACCACTGAACGGCCTCTCCAACCCGAGTAACTCATCGGTCTTTGAGACCACGGACATGGCTAGACGTGTTCGGCGCACACCTAGTTGTAGCATCCCTAATAAACCTAAGCTTGATTAACGGCTATGCCCCCATATGTGGTGTGGGGGGCTGCCCGCATGTACAAGGTCCATAGTTCGGCTTGACCCTATTTACACTCAAGAGATTGAATTTTCATGGTTCATTAAGATTAACTGACTTTATGCACAGTCACACCAGATTCTTTCACCTGGGTTTTTCTTTTTTTACATATGACCATCGTGCTATACCCTTCCAGGATACGGCACAATGGAGACAAAGGCGCAGACGTGCAGCAGGGCCCCGTTCAAAGGTTTCTTTTTAGATTAAGACCGTGTGTAAACTTTTTTTATTGTCTCTTGTTGTCTCACACCCTCTTGGCACTTAAAATGACCAAGAGGGATACCGACGTTATTGGCAAGATTATGATTCGTCGATCTAAAATAGACGTTACAGGGGCAGCAACCAATGTGTTTTTGAGATCTATGCTCTCACCACAGGCGCCCTTTCGTCACGCCAGATTGATGCACGTACCTTGAAATTCAGGGCTCATTATCGAGGGCATTATTCAGCCCAGTGTATGTCATAAAGTCTGAATACCTTCGGGAGTGTTCGACATCGCGAGTTTGGCCTTATATGCATCAACTACGAATCATGTCTTTGGTCAATAGTTCGGTTTGCCCGACTCCCGTGCTTTGCTACCTTATGTTCTGCTCTATCAGCTAAGGTGGCACAGGGAGAACTACTGCGATTGTGCCCTGGTTCATCCGGATGAGCACCTCAGTAGAGAAAGCCAAAAACTGACTATCATGATAAAGCGAGAGACTGGTCAACCACTCGATGACTTAGTGGAATCTTTACAATTCCTCCGCATTAACGAAGGACCGGTTTTTCGGTCACGTATGTAAACGCACCGTATTCGGACAAACATGAACATACCAGGGGATATATCATAGCCCCACCGTCAAACTCCTATGGCTAAGTGAAAGTGTTAAAGCTATATAGTCCGATTGCCTCGTTCGCCGCGCTACCACCTCCTTAACGGACCAAGATGTTGGATCAAGTGTGATTACGCACTTTTATCGAACACCCCCGCGTTATACGCGAGGGGGCTAAAGCCGACGACCGCAAACTTTTAGGTTATATACATATATACATAAACAGCCGCACAGGAGGCACTACAATACTTCACGGGCAAAAGTATGCATGTAGCCTTTATTATCAAAAGCATTGTTTTTTTACAATCAAGATACATGTTATTTGAACATGATATTCTTTGAGCACTGAGCCTCTATTAAATAGGCACCTTCTAAGACTTCTTCAAAATAGTGCTCGGGCGAGTCCTAGCCCCCAGGCGGACCCCTGGTTGCAATATCGGTGGCCTCCATCTTCACCCAGTATGTCTGAACACGGGCAAGGTCCATCCGCGCACCCTCTATGCACGCCGACCGCTTGACAGCGTCAATATGCGGCACAACACGAATAAATCGTTGCACCAAACCAAAATAACTATACGAACTTGGTTCCTTCGGCCACAGGTGATTCACAATGGCCTTCATGGCAAGCCCGGATAACCTATGGAGCTCGGCCCATTCGGCCATTTGCTCATTCAACAGTAGCGGACGCCTTGGTGTACTGAAATGCGACCAGAACAATCTTTCAGCTTCATGATCTTCTCGATCTTCGAAATGCCGCATCGCATCAGCAACACACTTTGACAAATCCAAGCATGCGTCTGAAGAACTCCACAATTGATCAAGAGGGGCATACTTCAGAACGCCGAATTTTGTTCTCAACAAAAAGGGCTTCCCAGCCGCGATCTTACCGGCTTGCTGGTGCTCCTCCCGAGCCGCTCTGATCTCAGAGCAAGTTTCCTTTGCTGCTTGTAAGGCCTTCTTTAGGTCAGCCATTTTCGCTTGGTTTTCCCTTTCGAGAAGCTCATATCGGCTAGCGGCATTTTGTAGCTCAAGATCCATGTTGGCTATTCTATCCTCACTTTGGCGATGAGCAGCCTGTCCAGCTTTTAATTCATTAGCTGCCTTCACGGCAACTGCATTGCTTCTCCTGTCTTGCTCCTCGGCCCGAGCAAGCTCTGCCCGAAGGGTCTCCGCGGTGGTAGCACTATCTGCAGTCAAAGCATATCATAAATCCTAGCATCATGCTCTTATTAATATTCGCTGACCACCCAAATATACATACCCAGTGCCTCTTCAAGCCACTTGTTCACAAGCGTGATGTCTACATCCGCCACATCAAGTTGCTGCTTCAGTTCGGCAAATTCAGCAGTCCGGTCAGCCACCGGAGTTGCAGCCGCCTCCGTACAAAATTGGCACCATCATTACTTGAGACTATGATCCTCTGCTCGCCTCGTCCGGATGGCAAGCAGAGTCTCAGGGGATACTATCTATACAAAGTGCACCTTGCATTTACGGTACAATCAAAAAATATCACTCTGCATACCTCAAAGCCTCTTAGCAGGCTCGTAAAAGCTTCATTCAACCCGCTTTTTGCGGATGAAATCCTCTCAACCACCGTAGCCATTAAGGTACGATGTGCCTCTGAGATAGCCGCTTGCCGCAGAAGACCTGTCAATGTGTCCAGTTGTATATCGGACAGTCTGGGGCTTTTTCTATTGGTCTCTCTAGGAGCTGAAAACCCCGGACTTCAGTTGGCCGAAGAGTTACCTTCTGGTCTTTGCGGATCGAGAGAGATCCTCCGGGACGACACCTCAGGGTCGTCCGCC
The DNA here is from genome assembly GCF_018294505.1 of Triticum aestivum. Lineage (NCBI taxonomy): Eukaryota > Viridiplantae > Streptophyta > Magnoliopsida > Poales > Poaceae > Triticum > Triticum aestivum. Next base: position 393,114,472 of record NC_057795.1, on the reverse strand, counting down.
TCATGAGGCGGAGAAGTAGGAGGAGGCGTTTCACTCTCCATCATATTCGGAAGAAGATCCCCCGAGGACGAACATTGTTGAGGGAGGCTATAAGCCGAACTGCAAAACATATGTCTCGGTCGTTATTCTCAGGAAAAGAATGGGGTATGCTTACTAAGCACCATTGTTCACTTACGACTCGGTCAACGGCTGGCCCCCCTGTGGGCACTGTGCGGCAATGTTGCCCTCCAGGGCAGAGCCCCCTGATAAAGGTTTCTTCCCCCGTTTGGAGGCCTCTGCTTTCAAGTCTTTGGGGCGGTCCTTTTCTTCCTGTGGGGAGAAGTGATACTAGATTCTCCTCCCCGTTCATCCTCCGACACGGGAGTACTAATTTCCCTAGTTACGACGCGTAACGTACCTCCAGTATGAAGTCCTCTTTCGGCTTCCCCATTCCTCTCCTTGTCCTCCCCTGATGGCACTTGATAAGGTGCGCGAGCCAGCATCCTGGTTAATACAGGATCCTGCGAATCTTCGGGCAGAGGGGCCGAACACCTGATCCTCTCCGCCTTTCTTATCCAGCCCTGGCCGGGGATGCTTTTTCAGAATAATGTTGTGACAAATATAATGACAACATGTTCGGTCGTGGAATTACTTACCTGGGTGTCTGGATGGTTGCAATCGAGGCCTGCATCCTCTGTTGTGTCCAGACACTTTACTCATGATCCGAAGAATAATTGATATATCCCTTCGAGCGTCATGCCTAAGAAGTGCTGAACAGTTCGCAGTCCTTCCGGGTTGAACTCCCACATACGGAGAGATCGACATTGGCATGGCAGGACCCGACGAACTAGCATTACTTGGATTACTTTGACAAGACTGATGTCCTTCTTGATAAGATCCTAAATGCGGCTTTGCAATGTCCGAACGTCATCAACTGATCCCTAGTCCAGCCCCTTGTTGACCCATGATGCAAGCTGTGGTGGAGGAGCGGAGCGGAAGGCTGGGGCGGCCACCCACTTTCTACCTCCGGGTGCTGTGATGTAAAACCACTCCTGTTGCCATAGGTCAGAAATTTCCGAGAAGGAACCTTTTGGCCATGAAGCATCAACGCCTTTGCTTATTATAGTGCCTCCGCACTCCGCATATCGCCCGTCGATCATCTTCAGCTTCACATTGATTGTCTTGAGCCATAAGCCGAAGTGTGGGGTAATGCAGAGGAAGGCCTCACACACAACGATGAATGTTGAGATGTGAAGGAAGGAATCTGGAGCCAGATCATGAAAATCTAGCCCATAATAGAACACGAGTCCTCTAACAAAGGGATGAAGACCGAAGCCTAGCCCTCGGAGGAAGTGGGAGATGAATACGACACTTTCATTGGGTTTGGGAGTACGAATAACCTGCCCTTGAGCAGGAAGCCTGTGAAGGATTTTGGCGATCAAATACCTAGCCTCCCTAAGCTTCTTGATGTCCTCCTCTGTGACGGAAGAGGCCATCCACCGGCCTTGAAGGTTGGATCCAAACATGGTTGAAGGTCTGGAGCACTTGGACTGAACCTTGGGTGTTGGAACTCGAGATGAGGGAAGGGAAGGATCGGGCGTGGAAAGAAAAGGACAGGTCTTGACCTCTTTATAAAGAGGATGAATGTCAAGCGTCCTCCGCATGGCCGTTTGGAACTTTCCTAAACCAAGGAGTTGTACTAATGGAGCGGTTGGATAACCCACGCCCATATTGATGAGAATCCCGTGATAAGGGGGACACGATCTCTGCTTTGACAGGACGTGCCAATAAAACCGCCTCGCAAGACGCAAAGTGGCAGGTTGGAAAAACGGTTTGAATAATAACCGGGACGCGGCGTGATGTCACGCTGGGTAAAACTTGTCAGCAGATTAGACTCATGGAATATTGTACTCTCTATGGTGGTATGTGGAATTAGTTTTGCAGAGCCAGGCACGATTCTTGTGTTCAAGATCTACTTTGGAGTATTCGGAGAGGGAACCCGCCTTGCAATGCCGAAGACAACCTGCGCGCCGGACTCATCGGCATTGAAGCCTGGTTCAGGGGCTACTGAGGGAGTCCTGGATCAGGGGGTCCTCGGACAGCCGGACTATATGCTTATGCCGGACTGATGGACTATGAAGATACAAGATTGAAGACTTCGTCCCGTGTCCGGGTGGGACTCTCCTTTGCGTGGAAGGCAAGCTTGGCAATTCAGATATGTAGATTCCCTTCTCTGTAACCAACTCTGTGTAACCCTAGCCCCTCCGGTGTCTATATAAACTGGAGGGTTTAGTCTGTAGGACAACAACGATCATAATCATAGGCTAGTTTCTAGGGTTTAGCCTCTACGATGTCGTGGTAGATCCACTCTTGTAAACTCATATCATTAAGATCAATCAAGCAGGAAGTAGGGTATTACCTCCATAGAGAGGGCCCGAACCTGGGTAAACATCGTGTCCCCCGCCTCCTATTACCATTAGCCTTAGACGCACAGTTCGGGACCCCCTACCCGAGATCCGCCGGTTTTGACACCGACACCTGTGATCTTCGGTTGTGGGCGGTGGTACCTCATTGTCTGTTAAAGAGAACCTTCCAGACGTCTTCGTGTGTTGTGCCAAAGAGCTCTCGCAACATCTAGTGTTCGGGCAGGTTGAACTCCCACAGATTACAAGTCCGTCTCTGGCACGGAAGAATCCGGCGGAAGAGCATAACTTGGACCATGTTGACAAGCTTGATTTTCTTGCTTATCATATTTTGAATGCATGTTTGAAGTCCTGTCAGTTCTTCCGCTGAGCCCCAGGCTACGCCCTTCTCTTGCCAGGAGGTGAGCCGCATGGGGACGCCGGATAGGAATTCGGGGGTCGCCGCCCAGTTGGCGTCGTGCGGCTCGGTGGTGTAGAACCACCCCGATTGCCACCCCTTCACAGTCTCAACAAAGGAGCCTTCAGTCCAGGTGACGTAGGGCATCTTTCCCACCATGGCGCCTCCGCACTCCGCTTGTTGGCCGCTCACCACCTTTGGCTTCACGTTGAAGGTCTTCAACCATAGCCGAAGTGGGGTGTGATGCGGAGGAAGGCCTCGCACACGACGATAAACGTCGAGATGTTGAGGATGGAGTTGGGGGCCAAATCATGGAAGTCCTGCCCATAGTAGAACATTAGTCCGCGGATGAATGGGTGGAGGGGGAATCCCAGCCCGCGGATGAAGTGGGAGAGGAATACTACCCTTTCCTGGGGTTTCGGGGTAGGGATGATCTGCCCTTCGGCCGGAAGCCGATGCGCGATGTCTTTGGACAAGTATCCAGCCTCCCGAAGCTTCTTGATGTCCTCCTTCTTAAAAGAGGAGGTCATCCACTTGCCTCCCGCTCCGGACATGTTCAGAATGTTTTTGCAGAGAAGGTGAAAGCTTGGGCATTGGAGCTCGAGAATGGATGAGCAGAGGAAGAAGAAGGCGTGGGTGAAAAAAGGGGAATCCTTGTCTCCTTATAAAGGCAGTAGGAATCATGCACCTCCCCACTTGCCCTAGAAACTTTCTTATTCCCCAAGCGGTGTGCTAATGGCACAGTTGGGTTACCCACGCCCGTATTGATGAGAATCCCGTGATAAGGGGACACGATCTCTGCTTCGACAAGACGTGCCAATAAAACCGCTTCGCAAGATGTGTAGTAGCAGGTTGAGAAAACGGTTCGAATAATGACCAGGCCACGGCGTGATGTCACGCTATGGAAAAGTTGTCAGCAGATTAGACTCGTGGAATATTGTACTCTCTACGGTGGTATGTGGAATTTGTTTTGCAGAGCCGGACACGATTCTTGTATTCAAGATCTACTTTGGAGTATTCGGAGAAGGAACCCTCCTTGCAATGCCGAAGACAATCTGCGCGTCGGACTCATCGTCATTGAAGCCTGGTTCAGGGGCTACTGAGGGAGTCCTGGATTAGGGGGTCCTCGGACAGCCGGACTATATGCTTATGCCGGACTGATGGACTATGAAGATACAAGATTTAAGACTTCGTCCCATGTCTGGGTGGGACTCTCCTTTGTGTGGAAGGCAAGCTTGGCAATTAGGATATGTAGATTCTCTTCTCTGTAACTGACTCTGTGTAACCCTAGCCCCCTCCGGTGTCTATATAAACCGGAGGGTTTAGTCCGTAGGACAACAACGATCATAATCATAGGCTAGCTTCTAGGGTTTAGCCTCTACAATCTCGTGGTAGATCAACTGTTTTAATACTCATATCATCAAGATCAATCAAGTATGAAGTAGGATATTACCTCCATAGAGAAGGCCCGAACCTGGGTAAACATCGTGTCCCCTGCCTCCTGTTACCATAAGCCTTAGACGCACAGTTCGAGACCCCCTACCCGAGATCTGCCGGTTTTGATACCGACAGCCCCCTCCTGCATTTCCAGATTGTATTCCAGAGGAAGATAACTGTTCAGATGGGGATTCAGAAGGAGCCAACCATGCCTGTTTACTACCTAGTGTTTGCTCTAACTTGGCATGCTGATGTTGGTCATATCATGCATATGGCGCCTTGCATTGCTTACATTATACATCTTATATGTCATCAGCTTAGTTTAGATTTGCTTTGTGTGAATGCCACCTGTTTGGTTTCTATATCATACTCTCACCATACCTAAATATTTATCTTTTTAGAGATTTCAACAAGTGACTACATACATAACAAAATGAGTGAATCCACACTCTAAAATATGTCTATATACATCCGTATGTGGTAGTCCATTTGAAATCTCTAAAAAGACAAATATTTAGGAATGGAGGGAGTATATGTTGGGGAACATTGCAGAAAATAAAATATTTTCTACGCTTCACCAAGATCAATCTATGGAGTCATCTAGCAATGAGAGAGAGGAGTGCATCTACATAGCATTGTAGATCGTGCGCGGAAGCGTTCAAGAGAATGGGGTTGAGGGAGTCGTGCTCGTCGTGATCCAAATCACCGGAGATCCTAGCGCCGAACGAACGGCACCTCCGTGTTCAACACAAGTACGATTGGGAAGATGTCTCCTCCTTCTTGATCCAGCAAGGGGGGGAGAGAGGTTGATGGAGATCCAGCAGCACGACGGCGTGGTGGTGGAAGCAGCGGTGATCTCAGCAGGGCTTCGCCAAGCTTCAGTGAGAGGGAGAGGTGGTGCGTGGGGAGATGGAGGCGCCAGGGACTTGGGTGCGGCTGCCCTCCCTCCCCCCTCTTTATATAGGGCCCCTAGGGGGGCGCTGGCCCTAGGAGATCCAATCTCCAAGGGGGGGCCGTGGCCAAGGGTGTGGCTTGCCCCCCAAGCCATGTGGGGCGCCCCCACCCCTAGGGTTTCCAACCCTAGGAGCAGGGGGGCCCAAGGGGGGGGGGCACACCAGCCCACCAGGGGCTGGTTCCCCTCCCACTTCATCCCATGGAGCCCTCCGGGATAGGTGGCCCCACCCGGTGGACCCCCTGGACCCTTCCGGTGGTCCCGGTACAGTACCGGCGACCCCCGAAACTTTTCCGATAGCCGAAACTAGACTTCCTATATATAATTCTTCACCTCCGGGCCATTATGGAACTCCTCGTGCCGTCCGGGTTCTCATCCGGGACTCCAAACAACTTTCGGGTTATCGCATACTTATATCTCTACAACCCTAGCGTCACTGAACCTTAAGCGTGTAGACCCTATGGGTTCGGGAGACATGCAGACATGACCGAGACACCTCTCCGGCCAATAACCAACAGCAGGATCTAGATACCCATGTTGGCTCCCACATGTTCCTCGATGATCTCATCGGATGAACCACGATGTCGAGGATTCAATCAATCCCGTATTCAATTCCCTTTGTCAATCGGTACGTTACTTGCCCGAGATTTGATCGTCGGTATCCCAATACCTCGTTTAATCTCGTTATCGGCAAGTCACTTTACTCGTACCGTAATGCATGATTCCATGACCAGACACTTGGTCACATTGAGCTCATTATGATTATGCATTACCGAGTGGGCCCAGAGATACCTCTCCATCATACGGAGTGACAAATCCTAGTCTCGATTCGTGCCAACCCAACAGACACTTTCGGAGATACCCGTAGTGCACCTTTATAGTCACCCACTTACGTTGTGACATTTGGCACACCCAAAGCACTCCTACGGTATCTGGGAGTTGCACAATCTCAGGTCTAAGGAAATGATACTTGACATTTGGAAAAGCTCTAGCAAAACGAACTACACGATCTTGTGCTATGCTTAGGATTGGGTCTTGTCCATCACATCATTCTCCTAATGATGTGATCCCGTTATCAATGACATCCAATGTCCATAGTCAGGAAACCATGACTATCTGTTGATCAACGAGCTAGTCAACTAGAGGCTCACTAGGGACGTGTTGTGGTCTATATATTCAGACATATATTATGATTTCCGGATAACACAATTATAGCATGAACAATAGACAATTATCATGACCAAGGAAATATAATAATAACCATTTTATTATTGCCTCTAGGGCATATTTCCAACAGTCTCCCACTTGCACTAGAGTCAATAATCTAGTTACATTGTGATGAATCAAACACCCATAGAGTTCTGGTGTTGATCATGTTTTTCTCTAGGGAGAGGTTTAGTCAACGGATCTGCTACATTCAGGTCCATATGTACTTTACAAATATCTATGTCTCCATCTTGAACATTTTCACGAATGGAGTTGAAGTGACGCTTGATGTGCCTGGTCTTCTTTTGAAACTTGGGCTCCCTGGCAAGTGCAATAGCTCCAGTGTTGTCACAGAAGTGTGTGATCGGCCCCGACGCATTGGGTATGACTCCTAGGTCGGTGATGAACTCCTTCACCCAGATTGCTTCATGCGCTGCCTCCGAGGCTGCCATGTACTCTGCTTCACATGTAGATCCTGCCATGACGCTTTGCTTGCAACTGCACCAGCTTACTGCCCCACCATTCAAAATATACATGTATCCGGTTTGTGACATAGAGTCATCCAGATCTGTGTCGAAGCTAGCATCGACGTAACCCTTTACGACGAGCTCTTCGTGACCTCCATAAACGAGAAACATATCCTTAGTTCTTTTCAGGTACTTTTGGATGTTCTTGACCGCTGTCCAGTGTTCCATGCCGGGATTACTTTGGTACCTTCCTACCAAACTTACGGCAAGGTTTACATCAGGTCTGGTACACAGCATGCTGTCATGATAGACCCTATGGCCGAGGCATAGGGGACGACACTCATCTTTTCTCTATCTTCTGCCATGGTCGGACATTGAGCCGGGCTCAATTTCACACCTTGCAATACAGGCAAGAACCCCTTCTTGGACTGATCCATATGGAACTTCTTCAATATCTTAACAAGGTATGTGCTTTGTGAAAGACCTATGAGGCGTCTTGATCTATCTCTATAGATCTTGATGCCTAATATGTAAGTAGCTTCTCCAAGGTCCTTCATTGAAAAACACTTATTCAAGTAGGCCTTAATGCTGTTCAAAAGTTCTATATCATTTCCCATCAAAAGTATGTCATCCACATATAATATGAGAAATGCTACAGAGCTCCCACTCACTTTCTTGTAAACGCAGGCTTCTCCATAAGTCTGCATAAACCCAAACGCTTTGATCATCTCATCAAAGCGAATGTTCCAACTCCGAGATTCTTGCACCAGCCCATAAATGGATCGCTGGAGTTTGCATACCTTGTTAGCATTCTCAGGATCGACAAAACCTTCCGGCTACATCATATACAGTTCTTCCTTAAGATAGCCGTTAAGGAATGCCGTTTTGACGTCCATTTGCCATATCTCATAATCATAGTATGCGACAATTGTTAACATGATTCGGACGGACTTCAGCTTCGCTACGGGAGAGAAAGTCTCATCGTAGTCAACCCCTTGAACTTGTCGATAACCCTTAGCGACAAGTCGAGCTTTATAGATGGTAACATTACCATCCGTGTTCGTCTTCTTCTTAAAGATCCATTTGTTTTCTATCGCTCGCCGATCATCGGGCAAGTCTGTCAAAGTCCATATTTCATTTTCATACATGGATCCTATCTCGGATTGCATGGCTTCAAGCCATTTGTTGGAATTTGGGCCCGCCATCACTTCTTCATAGTTCGAAGGTTCACCGTTGTCTAACAACATGATTTCCAGGACAGGGTTGCCATACCACTCTGGTGTGGAACGTGTCCTCGTGGACCTACGAAGTTCAGTAGTAACTTGATCCGAGGTACCTTGATCATCATCATTAGTTTCCTCTCTAGTCGGTGCAGGCACCACAGGAACATCTTCCTGAGCTGCGCTACTTTCTGGTTCAAGAGGTAGTACTTCATTAAGTTCCACTTTCCTCCAACTTACTTCTTTCGAGAGAAACTCTTTCTCCAGAAAGGACCCGTTCTTGGCAACAAAGATCTTGCCTTCAGATCTAAGGTAGAAGGTATACCCAATGGTTTCCTTAGGGTATCCTATGAATACGCATTTTTCCGACTTGGGTTCGAGCTTTTCAGGTTGAAGTTTCTTGACATAAGCATCGCATCCCCAAACTTTTAGAAACGAGAACTTAGGTTTCTTCCCAAACCATAATTCATATGGTGTCGTCTCAACGAATTTAGACGGTGCCCTATTTAAAGTGAATGTAGCTGTCTCTAGAGCGCATCCCCAAAATGATAGTAGTAACTCTGTGAGTGACATCATAGATTGCACCATATCCAATAGAGTGTGATTACGATGTTGGGACACACCGTTACGCTGAGGTGTTCCAGGCGGCGTGAGTTTATTCCACATTTCCTTAAGTGCGTACCAAATTCGTGACTTAAATATTCTCCGCCACGATCTAATCGTAAGAACTTTATCTTTCGGTCACGTTGATTCTCTACCTCATTCTGAAATTCCTTGAACTTTTCAAAGGTCTCAGACTTGTGTTTCATCAAGTAGACATACCCATATCTACTCAAGTCATCAGTGAGAGTGAGAACATAACGACTCCGCGAGCCTCAATGCTCATTGGACCGCACACATCAGTATGTATGATTTCCAATAAGTTGGTTGCTCGCTCCATTGTTTCGGAGAACGGAGTCTTGGCCATTTTGCCCATGAGGCATGGTTTGCATGTGTCAAATGATTCATAATCGAGAGACTCTAAAAGTCCATCAGCATGGAGCTTCTTCATAAGCTTGACACCAATGTGACCAAGGCGGCAGTGCCACAAGTATGTGGGACTATCGTTATCAACTTTACATCTTTTGGTATTCACACTATGAATATGTGTAACATCACGTTCGAGATTCATTAAGAATAAACCATTGACCATCGGGGCATGACCATAAAACATATCTCTCATATAAATAGAACAACCATTATTCTCGGATTTAAATGAGTGGCCATATCGTATTAAACGAGATCCAGATACAATGTTCATGCTCAAAGCTGGCACTAAATAACAACTATTGAGGTTTAAAACTAATCCCGTAGGTAAATGTAGAGGTAGCGTGCCGACGGTGATCACATCGACCTTGGAACCATTCCCGACGCGCATCGTCACCTTGTCCTTCGCCAGTCTCCGCTTATTCCGCAGCTCCTGCTTTGAGTTACAAATATGAGCAACCGCACCGGTATCAAATACCCAGGAGCTACTACGAGTGATGGTAAGGTACACATCAATAACATGTATATCACATATACCTTTGGTGTTGCCGGCCTTCTTGTCCGCTATGTACTTGGGCAGTTCCGCTTCCAGTGACCACTTCCCTTGCAATAAAAGCACTCAGTCGCAGGCTTGGGTCCATTCCTTGGCTTCTTCCCGGCAACTGGCTTACCGAGCGCGGCAAATCCCTTGCCGTCCTTCTTGAAGTTCTTCTTACCCTTGCCTTTCTTGAACTTAGTGGTTTTATTCACCATCAACACTTGATGTTCCTTTTTGATCTCTACCTCCACTGATTTCAACATTTAATATACCTCAGGAATGGTCTTTTCCATCCCCTGCATATTGAAGTTCATCACAAAGCTCTCATAGCTCGGTGGAAGCGACTGAAGGATTCTATCAATAACCGCGTCATCCGGGAGATTAACTCCCAGGTGAGTCAAGCGGTTGTGCAACCCAGACATTTTGAGTATGTGCTCACTAACAGAACTATTTTCCTCCATCTTACAACTGAAGAACTTGTCGGAGACTTCATATCTCTCCACCCGGGCATGAGCTTGGAAAACCATTTTCAGCTCTTCAAACATCTCATATGCTCCGTGTTGCTCAAAACGCTTTTGGAGCCCCGGTTCTAAGCTGTAAAGCATGCCGTACTGAATGAGGGAGCAATCATCAGCACGAGACTGCCAAGCGTTCATAATGTCTTGGTTCTCTGGGATGGGTGCTTCACCTAGGAACGCGTTGAAGTTGAGGGCAACATTAGCATGGGCCATTGATCTACAAGACATATTGTAAAGATTTTTGACTAAGTTCATGATAATTAAGTTCATCTAATCAAATTATTCAATGAACTCCCACTCAGACAGACATCCCTCTAGTCATCTAAGTGAAACATGATCCGAGTCAACTAGGCCGTGTCCGATCATCACGTGAGACGGACTAGTCGACATCGGTGAACATCTTCATGTTGATCGTATCTTCTATACGACTCATGCTCGACCTTTCGGTCTTCCGTGTTCCGAGGCCATGTCTGTACATGCTAGGCTCGTCAAGTCAACCTAAGTGTATTGCGTGTGTAAATCTGGCTTACACCCGTTGTATTCGAACGTTAGGATCTATCACACCCGATCATCACGTGGTGCTTCGAAACAGCGAACCTTCACAATGGTGCATAGTTAGGGGGAACACTTTCTTGAAATTATTGCGAGGGATCATCTTATTTAAGCTACCATCATTCTAAGCAAATAAGATGTAAAACATGATCAACATCACATGCAATCAAATAGTGACATGATATGGACAATATCATATTGCTCCTTTGATCTCCATCTTCGGGGTGCCATGATCATCTTCGTCACCGGCAAGACACCATGATCTCCATCATCATGATCTCCATTATCGTGTCTCCATGAAGTTGTTCGCCAACTATTACTTCTACTACTATGGCTAACGGTTTAGCAATAAAGTAAAGTAATTACATGGCGTTTATTCATTGACACGCAGGTCATACAATAAATAAGACAACTCCTATGGCTCCTTCCGGTTGTCATACTCATCGACATGCAAGTCGTGATTCCTATTACAAGAACATGGTCTCATACATCACATATATATCGTTCATCACAAACTTTTGGCCATATCACATCACACGGCACATGCTGCAAAAACAAGTTAGACGTCCTCTAATTGTTGTTGCAAGTTTTTTACATGGCTTCTATAGGTTTCTAGCAAGAATGTTTCTTACCTACGTAAAACCACAAGTGATATGCCAATTTCTATTTACCCTTCATAAGGACCCTTTTCATCGAATCCGCTCCAACTAAAGTGGGACAGACAGACACCCGCTAGCCACCTTATGCAACTAGTGCATGTAAGTCGGTGGAACCTGTCTCACGTAAGCGTACATGTAAGGTCGGTCCGGGCCGCTTCATTCCACGATGCTGCCGAAGCAAGATAAGACTAGTAGTGGCAAGAAAATTGACAACATCTACGCCCACAACAAGTTTGTGTTCTACTCGTGCATAGAAACTACGCATAGACCTAGCTCTGGTACCACTGTTGGGGAACGTTGCAGAAAATAAAATATTTTCTATGCTTCACCAAGATCAATCTATGGAGTCATCTAGCAACGAGAGAGAGGAGTGCATCTACATACCCTTGTAGATCGCGCGCGGAAGCGTTCAAGAGAACGGGGTTGAGGGAGTCGTACTCGTCGTGATACAAATCACCGGAGATCCTAGCGCCGAATGGACGGCACCTCCGCATTCAACACACGTACGGTTGGGAAGACGTCTCCTCCTTGATCCAGCAAGGGGGAGGGAGAGGTTGATGGAGATCCAGCAGCACAACGGCGTGGTGGTGGAAGCAGCGGTGATCTCGGCAGGGCTTCGCCAAGCTTCAGCAAGAGGGAGAGGTGGTGAGTGGGGAGAGGGAGGCGCCAGGGACTTGGGTGCGGCTGCCCTCCCTCCCCCCTCTTTATATAGGGCCCCTAGGGGGGGGCGCCAGCCCTAGGAGATCCAATCTCCAAGGGGGGCGGCGGCCAAGGGGGTGGCTTGCCCCCCAAGCCATGTGGGGCGCCCCCACCCCTAGGGTTTCCAACCCTAGGCGCAGGGGGGCCAAGGGGGGCCGCACCAGCCCACCAGGGGCTGGTTCCCCTCCCACTTCAGCCCGTGGGGCCCTCCGGGATAGGTTGCCCCACCCGGTGGACCCCCGGGACCCTTCCGGTGGTCCCGGTACAATACCGATGACCGCCGAAACTTCCTATATATAATTCTTCACCTCCAGACCATTCCGGAACTCCTCGTGATGTCCGAGATCTCATCCGGGACTCTGAACAACTTTCGGATTACCGCATACTTATATCTCTACAACCCTAGCATCACCAAACCTTAAGCGTGTAGACCCTACGGGTTCGGGAGACATGCAGACATGACCGAGACGCCTCTCCGGCCAATAACCAACAACGGGATCTGGATACCCATGTTGGCTCCCACATGTTTCTCAATGATCTCATCGGATGAACCACGATGTCGAGGATTCAATCAATCCCGCATTCAGTTCCCTTTGTCAATCGGTACGTTACTTGCTCGAGATTCGATCGTCGGTATCCCAATACCTCGTTTAATCTCGTTACCAGCAAGTCACTTTACTCGTACCTTAATGCATGATCCCGTGACCAGACACTTGGTCACATTGAGCTCATTATGATGATGCATTACCGAGTGGGCCCAGAGATACCTCTCTGTCATACGGACTGACAAATCCCAGTCTCGATTCGTGCCAACCCAACAGACACTTTCGGAGATACCCGTAGTGCACCTTTATGGTCACCCAGTTACATTGTGACGTTTGGCACACGCAAAGCACTCCTACGGTATCCGGGAGTTGCACAATCTCATGGTCTAAGGAAATGATACTTGACATTTGGAAAAGATCTAGCAAAACGAACTACACGATCTTGTGCTATGCTTAGGATTGGGTCTTGTCCATCACATCATTCTCCTAATGATGTGATCCCATTATCAATGACATCCAATGTCCATAGTTAGGAAACCATGACTATCTGTTGATCAACGAGCTAGTCAACTAGAGGCTCACTAGGGACGTGTTGTGGTCTATATATTCACACATGTATTACGATTTCCGGATAACACAATTATAGCATGAACAATAGACAATTATCATGAACAAGGAAATATAATAATAAACATTTTATTATTGCCTCTAGGGCATATTTCCAACAGTATATGGGAATTATGCAATGCCATCTTCTTTAGCCAGACATCATATACGTGAATCATGCAATGCCATCTTGTTTAGCCAGTCATCGTATATGTGAATTGTATCGTGCCATATTTTTTTCCATAATGTATTCCATTTGTCAACAATGTATATACAATCATCTACTCTTCCTGTGCATCATCCATTTGAGTCGGTCATGGGAAAATCTGGAGTGAAAACAAGGTCTTCTGAGCAATCAGTGCTACCTGTCGATGCAGATTTCTTGCTGGTTACAGATAGCTCCTTAGAGGAGGATTCAGAGATAGATGATCAGTCGTATTCCCCCCTGAGGTGCATGCTCTAACTTGGCAGGGTTATATTGCTCATATCATGCATATGGTGTCTTGCATTGCCATGCCATCTGCTTAGATTAGACATTCTTTGTGTGAATGCCTCCTGTTTGCTTTCTATATCAGATATGTGAATTATGCAATGCCATGTTTTTCATCCAGTTACCATATATGTGAATTATGCACCGCCATGTAGCTAGGCATCATATATGTGAATTATCTCATGCCATCTTTGTTTTCATTACATAATCCATTTATCGACAATCTGTGTATATTGAACTACTCTTCATGTGTATCAGCCATTTGAGCCGGTTAGGGAAAACTCTGGAGTGAAAACATGGTCTTCAGAGCAGGCAATGGTACCTGTTGAAGCATATATCTCGATGGTTACAGGGAGCTCCTCAGAGGAGGATTCAGAGACAGATGACCAGTCCTATATCCCACCTGAGGTGTATGCTCTAAGTTGCAATGTTTATATTTCTCATATGATGCATACGGCGTCTTGCATTGCTTAGTTTAGACATCATATGCACAATATTGAATTCCATCTGCTTAGTTTAGAGATCATACATGCGAGTGCCAGCTGCTTAATATATGAATCAATTATGTCAATTATATCATGTCATCCTGTATACTTAGAGAACATGTATGTGAATTATTTCATCCCAACCTATTTTAGAAAGATATCATATAGTTTTGTCATGCCATCCCGTTTAGATACTCATCAGATGTTGAATTATGCCATTATATCCTATTAAGTTATCCATCATATATCTGAAACTATGTCATGCTATCCTGTTTAGTTAGGCATCATATATGTGAAATTGTGTCATGCTGTCCTGTTTGGTTAGACAACATATATGTGAATTTCCACATCTGTCTATCATACAATGTCTATACGTTCAATTTCTTTTCTTGTTTATCAGCCATTTGAATTGGAGGGGTGATGGCAGTATCTAAGGGAGCAAAAACCCGTTCTTCGCAAAAGACAGTGCTGCCCGTCGATGCAGATAGAACCATGGTTGTACTGGCCCACAAACTTGCCCCACCACACATAATCGAGACTCTTCCAGATTGCACAATTATACTGTTGGACAGAGAACTAGCTACAACCCATCTAACCGCAACCCCAGCGGATAGTAACCCACTTCTAGTTGACAAAGTACCATGTCCACCACATAGTACCCCCACACGAGCAGTTTGTAAAGCTACTGCAGTGCCCAAAGCACGAAGACCACAATAGCTAACCCAAACTCAACGTTTAAAGCAGAAGAGCAACTGTTCTCAGGTCAGATTCCGTAGCTATGGTCCATACTCCTTTGCTGTTGCATCACTGTATTTACTCATACCAACTACTTTCGAATTTGAAGGATCCAATTGAAACTCCAATGGCGCAACACGTATGTTTTAAACCTATTTCTTTAACTGGATTGATGTTCTAACTTCTTGCTCTATGTTGATTTCAGTTTAAGTTGTATAAACAGTTATGTTCTCATGTGATGCACATTACAAGTGTTGCCAATGCTGTGTAGTTTCTCACACTTATATTCTGTCTATGCTACTATGTCTTAAAAATATATGAGTTTAACTGTGTCTCTATCTTGATTAGGCAACATAAACTAAAATTATATGGACAATACAGTGACCATAGTACATAGATATATGTTTGTTTCATGTTGTTATCCTGTCCACCTTACTGCTGAACCGGTTTACCAAAATGAGTTTCGTATACTACAAGCTAAACCTGTGATGTGTCTACTTGTTTCTTTTGTAGTATGCAAACAGAATATTGGAGAAGAGCACCCCACTATGCAATGGTAGAGAAAGTAATGCAGATAAGGTTCAAGATAGTGAGACAACCCTATTGGTCTCCAAGAAAGGTGATAAAAACGATCTTGTAGACAGTGAGAAAACCCCACAGTCCTGCGTTGATGTAGTGTTTGAGTTACTGGCCAGTACCGCTGGCACAAGCTCTTCAAACTCGCTGCCTGAATCACTTCAGCTTCTTCAGTCTTAGCTACAAGCTGAAAGGCATTAGTCAGCTGTGCTGCGGCAAGAAGCCGAAGGACTGAGGAAGTCCCTGCAGAAATCAGATGCATACTTTCTTCTGCAACAGCAAGCGCTGGAGGATTTGAGCGCCAAAAAAGAGAAAGTTAATAAGCTTGCTAAGCATCTTGCCAGCATTATGGGTACCCAGGATATTATTTCTTGAGCTCTTTTGAAGTGGTTTTAGTTCTGGACTTGTTTTGCTGCGGCGTTTATATGCTGCTTTGTTCCCTATATTTGCACTGGTGGCGAACTTTGATGCCCAGTGGATGTAATTTTGTAATAGCTGTGATAGCCTAGCATAAGTTGCTTGCTTATTTATTTCCTTGTTGTCTTGTTTATTTGTTTGCTTGTAGTCAGTGCAGTTCTTTTTTCGCGGTTTGCTAGTGGCCACAATAACCTATTTTTTAAAACTAGGCCACAATAACCATGGGCTACATATTTACTGTAGTGACACTGGGCCTCCTACCGGCCGTAGAAACAATGGGCCTTCTATGGGCCATAGGAACAATGGGCCTTGTACGGGCCGTAGAGACAATGGGCCTTCTACAGGCCGGATCAATAATGGGCCTCATATGGGCCGTATGATCGATCGGCCAAACATGGGCCAATAACAGACCGCATTATGGCCATAAACGGGCTAGAGTTGGAATCGTCCGTTCTTGGGACAACCATAATGGGCCATCATTAATAGGCCGTATTTGATGACGCTATGAAAACGGCCCAATGTATTAACGGGCCACAAACGTGCCGACTATAACAATAGGCTAAATTTGGCCTACAAGCAGAAAATGACAGTAACAGGCCGTAAGTAATTGAATGCTGGAAATGAGCCCAAGGATAAATGGGCCCTGAAAAGGCCGAAAGATAATATGGGCTGGAAATGGCCGAATGGAATAATGGGCCGTTAATGGGTATAAAGTGATACATTGTTCATTACGGGCCAGTTTCTCCACGGGCCGTTAATGGGCCAAGAGTTACAAAGGGCCTCATATGGGCCGAAAGACATCATGGGCCATACATAGGCCGGAAGTTAAAACGGGCTGGAATCATATTGGATGGCCCAAATGACGCTACTGATCCTAATTCGGATAGGCCGTAACGGGCCCTATGTTAGCGGGCTATATATGGGCTATATGCGAACATGCCAATAACAGGTTTCCGTGGGCCGACCCGCCACCTTTTGACCAAGTCAAACGGGCTGGCCTTTTCACAGGAATGGGCCTCTGTTGGGCCGTGCCACATGTCGACGTATGATAGGCGCCTTCGGTCCAATGAGTGGATGACATTTGTCCCATTGGTGAGACGACACGTGTTTACTCCAGCCAATGATGATTTTACATGTGGAAAATCTCCATTGGTCAAGGCTGTTAATGGGTTATCGGATCCAAAACCGGACCCGATAGCTTAACGGTCTTCCATTATGGTGGATGCCACGTGTCGGTCACCCTTGACGAAAGCACTTCTATGACGCGCGAGTTATCGTCATGGAAGTGGCCACTTCCGTGATGATAATTTTGGTAATGTCATGGAACACTTCTACAACAGCATAGGTATGACTATCTTGATTCTGTCATAAAACCGTCATGGATGTACATGCATGACAGAAAACGTGACCTACCCTGACAAACACGTATCATCACGGAAGTGTATTTTTTTGTAGTGGTGCCGACTCCGGGTCGCCCGCACCGGCCTCATCCCGCTCCGGCTCGTCCCCATGCCGGCTTCGCCTCACCGTACCGGCCCCGCTGGCCACCCGAGCCCCTACCGGGTCGCCACGCCCAGGCCCCGCCTGCACCTCATCGCCTGTGCCTCTGCGTCGCCCTGCCTCGCCCACATGGACTCGGCCTCTGCCGGCTCTGTCTTAGCCGCACGCCTCCTGCCCCATCCGGATTGGCTAGCCCCCGGCTCCCAGCTGCCCACGGCCTCGCACCTCCGCCCGGATCGCGCCCTCGCCACCTCCCATCGAAGCTCCCTTGCTGCGCCTCACGCGCTTCACCGCCTTCTGCTCCACCCTCGTGCGCCTTCGCGGCTGCGCGAGGCCCCGCCCGCGCCTCCAATCCTGTTCCGGCGCCTGCCGGCTCGGCCGCCACCGGATGGCTGGGTCGCGCCCGCTTCCCGGTCGACCAGCTCCCACCACCCGGATGGCGGGTCTTGCCTGCTTCCTGGACGGCTGGCTCCCGCAACCCGGACAGGTCGGGTCCTCACGCCCGCTACCCGGCTGCTTGCAAAAAAAAGATATGCATCCGCTTGCTCTAAAAAAATGTGGCCGGGTACCACCCTGTAGGCTGTTCATCCTTCCCGCGTCACCGTCTGGCCGCCCAGTCCGCCTGCCGGCTTCAATGCCTGGCCAGCTAGGGGCCTGACCTGTTCGCCCATCCGCCTCAACACCGGTCGAGCCATCAGTCTGCCTTGACGCTTGTTCGGTCAGATCCGACCGGTCGGGACCCCTCTTCGAGCAGCCGGAGGCTCGAAGGCTACCCACAGTGGGTGTGTCGGCGCGTGATACGTCTTCAATGTATCTATAATTTTTGATTGTTCCATGCTATTATATTACCCATTTTGGATGTTTGTGGGCTTTACTTTACACTTATATATCATTTTTGGGACTAACCTACTAACAGGAGGCCCAGCCCGAATTGCTATTTTTTTTTGCTTATTTCAGTGTTTCAATGAAAAGGAATATCAAACGGAGTCCAAACGGAACGAAACCTTCGGGAGCGATATTTTTGGAACAAACGCAATCCAGGAGACTTGGAGTGGACGTCAAGTAGCAAACGAGGCGGCCACGAGTGTGCCCGGCGTGCCCTAGGGGGTGGGCGTGCCCCCCACCCTCGTGGGCCCCTTGTGGCTCAACAAACCTACTTCTTTGTCCTATATATATCCACGTACCCCAGAACATCCAGGAGCACCACAAAAAACTATTTCCACCACCGCAACCTTCTGTATCCCCGAGATCCCATCTTGGAGCCTTCGCTGGCGCTCCGCCGGAGGGGGAATCGACCATAGAGGGCCTCTACATCATCTCCAATGCCTCTCCGATGAGTTGTGAGTAGTTTACCATAGACCTTCGGGTCCATAGTTATTACCTAGATGGCTTCTTCTCTCTCTTTGAATCTCAATACAAAGGTCTCCTCGATCTTCTTGGAGATCTATTCGATGTAACTCTTTTTGCGGTGTGTTTGTCGAGATCCGATGAATTGTGGGTTTATGATCAAGTTTAGCTATGAGAAATATTTGAATCTCCTCTAAATTCTTTTGTGTGATTAGTTATCTTTGCAAGTCTCTTCGAATTATCAGTTTGGTTTGGCCTACTAGATTGATCTTTCTTGCAATGGGAGAAGTGCTTAGCTTTGGGTTCAATCTTTCAGTGTCCTTTCCCAGTGATAGCACGGGTAGCAAGGCACGTATTGTATTGTTTCCATCGAGGATAAAAAGATGGGGTTTATATCATATTGCTTTAGTTTATCCCTCTACATCATGTCATCTTTCTTAATGCATTACTCTGTTCTGATGAACTTAGTAATCTAGATGCAGGCAGGAGTCGTTCGATGTGTGGAGTAATAGTAGTAGATGAAGGATCGTTTCGATCTACTTGTTGCGGACGTGATGCCTATATACATGATCATGCCTAGATATTCTCATAATTATGCAGTTTTCTATCAATTGCTCGAAACAAATTATTCACCCACCGTAATACTTATGCTATCTTGAGAGAAGCTGTCGTGGTACCAAGTCTGATAGTAAGTATAGGAGGGTACATATGGAGAGGCAAGGTCCAAGCTACAGCAAGGTTGTACGCAAGTGTTTACGAGTTCAGGCCCCTCTCGGAGGAGGTAAAAGCCCCACGTCTCGGAGCCCGGACGCGGTCGACTGGAATGTATGACTGTGTGTGTGTTACAGGAGGTGCGAACCCTTGTCCTAGAGGAGGGGGGTGGGTTATATAGAGTTTGCCAGGACCCCAATCATCCCCCATTACAGAGGGTTGAATGTACATAAAGATTGAGGCGTTACTGGTGACGCCAGCCTTAAGTGCCTTTAATGACCTTAAAGACTACGAAGTGAATGCTCACCCGTTGCTGTTCTGAGTGACTTCTGGTCTTCAGTAGGTCGAGTGGTTTCTTGTATGGTCAAGTGGTTGACTAGTCGTGTGACTTCGGGAAGGAGGGGTACCCGAGCGGTTCATTGGTCGAGTGGATTGCACTCGACACCTTTGTTAGGTACCCTCTGTTGTCTCTTGAGCTTCTTTTCTTCTAGGGTAGTGACCTTGGGTAGGGTGTATAGGTCAGGTCTATGACCCTACCAAACGTCTGTATCCTCATCATTAGCCCTCGAATGGATTAAGGTCCGAGTGGAAAGAAGATTGAAGTTGATCTTGCTCCGACCCTTGCGCTTCACAAGTATTTACGCAGGATGGAAGACTCATGTTAGAACTTCAGCTTTGCTTCAGTCACCTTGATCGATTTAGAAAGTTGCCGAGCGAATTTGTTACATCATCTGTCGAGTGTTGTTTCTGGGCGTGGGATCTTTGGCGCAATTGGTTACGGCGTATCCCGGATCTCACAATATTCAAAATTTCGGGGAAGCGCGTGGGACGGAGCGTGCCACGGTAAACGGGATGGATAGACAGGAGTGCCCTGATCTCCATGCCACCTTTTTCGCCACATACCCAGCGCGCGACTGTTGCGGAATTTGACAGGATCGCCTGGGCCCATTCGTCAGTCACTCGAAGTGAGCCTTTATAAGGTGACGGAGCTGAGGCGCCTGCACTGTGCGCGTCTATTTTCTCCTTTTCTCTTCTACTTCTCCACCGCTTTCCGACTCCTCTGCTCTCAACCTGTCGCCCCGCCACCATGGTGAAGGACAAGACGGCGGCGCTGGAACGCATGAAGAAGGCGATGGGGGCGGCGAAAGACAAAAGGTAGAATCGCGGGTCGTCGTCGCGCTCGGCGCTGCCGCCGGGTTGGATCCAGGGCAATTGGATCCGATCTTAGCTCCTCCAGGATGACTTGGACGAGCTGGTTGAGTCCAAGCTAATCGCCAAGGGTGCTGCGCGGTTGCTGGAGGGGGAGACGGTGCTGCAGCCACGACTAGGTGAGTGTGTTCTACTCGCCACTCGTGTCGACCGGGGTTTCTCGCTCCCTCCACACCCCTTTTTTCGGGGTTTCTTGAACTTCTTTGCCAGCCAACTCCATCACTTTTCTCCCAATACCATCACATATCTTGCTGCATTCGTGTCCATGTGCAAGAATTTTCTGTGGTGTTGACCGCACTAGGGTCTTTTCAAGCACATTTTCACCATCCGCTCTCAATCGGTGAAGAAGGCAAACATGACTGATGAGAAAACACATGTCATTCAGATGTGTGGGGGTTTGGGTATCCAGAAGAGGAAGAGGAGCTCTTTCCCTTCCATGACTCTTCCCGAGTCGGTCAGGGGCTGGCAGTCGACCTGGTTCTACTACTAGGACCTCGCAACTCCAGGCCAGTCGACTGGACTTCCCCATTTCTCCTTTGATCGTGTTCAGACTCCTTCCTCGCTGAAAGTGACTGTTGCTGAGAGCGTGGAGACAAACATGCTAGTTGATAGGGTGGTCCAACTAATTAATCAGGGCGTCACTAGCATGGATCTGCTGGAGGTATTCCTCAGTCGACGCATCCAACCTCTCGAGGTTCGTGACCACCCTATGTGGATGTACTTTGGAGTCGATGACACTGCTCGGGTTCATCTAGAGGAAGTACTGGCTAAGATGGTGGCCCTATGGTTGAAAAGTATTACAGGCAACAAGGACAACCCTAGAGGAGCCAGGAGGGTCGACCCCTTCAATGACAACAATTAGCCAGACAAGGTGTGTCCTCCACCACCGACTGTTTTTGGATACATATTCCGACTGCCTTTGAATTCGACTGACTTTAACTCGACTTCTTGTCTTGTAGGTTTTTACTGAGATGTACTCGATGCCCAATGGTGAACAGGTTCTGGAGCAAGGCCAGGAGGGAGAGGACAGTGCGGAGGAGAGCGGTGATTGGGAATCCCCAGACGATGAAGACGAAGATGAGAGCGATGAGTCGGGCGACGAAGAGGCGGTCGACTCGCTGCCTCGTACAGAACATCGATCCAAGCAACTCCATGACCCAGCGGGCGGGCATAGTAAGAACGTGGCCCCATGCACCCAAATGCAGAAGCGCACTCAGACGTCGACTCCGGAGCCAATAGAAAAAGTCGCCAAGCAGCCCAAGGTAGCTCCTCCAAAAGCTCGGAAGACTCTGCCCAGGATTAAGATGGACGTTCCTATTGCCTCTGGGTGAGTATCCTTTCTGTGTTTTCCTCTACCGACTGATTCTTCTGTTCTGACCAAATGGATCGTGCACTTTTCCAGTCCAACCTCTGTCGTGACTGACATGGACGTTGACAAGGCCCCAGGAGATGAGGAAACCGATGATGCGGCCACCTCCAGAGCTGGTAAGTCCGCTCGACTAAAACTTATTTTGTCGATTGAGTTGTCAGTCAGTTGAATTTCTGATGTTTTCTTTTTGATGTAGCTCCACGAGACATTGTCGTGCTTCCAGATGATGATGAAGTGCCTCTGAAGGAGAGGAGTGTCGGTGTACTAAAGTAGGGCACTCCTTTGTACCCCTTACTTGTGCGCGGGCAGTCAGAGCCACGGGTCGAAGCCACACTTAGCAGGGCAAAAGGAAGGAGTCGAAGCCACCAAATCAATCAGCGCAACGCCGGAGACCAAGACCACAGAGAGCAGATGGACGAAGCAGGTTTCCCCGGCAAGACCCTTGCCGGGGCAGCCTCAGCAGCCCCGGCAAGACCCTTGCCGGGGCAACTCGCCCACACCAGCAGAGTGAGCCACCCTCGAGCCCATGGTCTCCAACACCATCAACCACGTTGGGCCAGGGCTCGGGAGGCACCTCCATGGTGGCATGCAGATCTTTGTCAAGACAAAGAATATTCAATATCAGATGAGGATTGGAAGGCAACGACTCTCGACAAGATTCTTGCTGAGGGAACCCATAAGACCCCTGGCAAGAAACTTGCCAGGGACGACAGCGCGCCACGGCAAGACCCTTTCCGGGCCACCCGGCAAGGCCCTTGCCAAGGGAATCAGCAGGGCCACTGCCACGCCCACACCAACCAAGTCTCCACCGCCGTTCACATGCAGTTGCCAGCCCAACCAGCTAGGCAGGCACCTGCGTGGCAACATGCAGCTTCCAGGCCAACTCAGCACATCCCTGTGTGGCGGCAAGCAGATCTTCGTGAAGGCTCCACCATCGCGCCACCTTAGTTGTTTGCCTGCCTACATGGCGTCGCATGCATCGCTGGCCAGGGCACGTGTCGGGGCGAGGAGGAGCGGCGATGGACGGGACGGGCCTCGCTCCCGTCCCCGATAAAGCAAGAGGATACCTAAGCTACACATTAAATGCATCTTGTCCTATAATACGAGCGATAAGCTCATAGCACTGTAGGCCTTTCCACCTCCCATGTGCCACTGTGGCAGTCCCTTTCGACTATAAAAGGAGGCCCATGGCGTACTGGAGAGGGATTTGGTTCTTTTGAACCATCCATCCACCATAGCTAGTTCAAGAGCTCAAGAACACTCAATACATCCACCAAACCAGGACTAGGGTTTTACACATCCTCGCGGCCTGAACCTGGGTAAACGATCCTTGTGCTGATTACTAATCCTACTCTTCTCATGATCCTGCGCCCCGCAACCGCAGAAGGGATCCTCGTGATCCCATAGGTGTCATTTCCCACCGACATCTTTGGCGCGCCAGGTAGGGGCGCAATTATGAGAATCTGGTCTAGTAGTTGGACCAGCAGTTCTTCATCGCCATGGCTCCCGCAAAGGAGACGACCATGAGAAAACGGTGCTGCCGGCGAGCACAAAGGATGCCAGGGCGGCGACGAAAAAGCTAAGTCATGCCAAACTTTAAACTTTTCTCCTTAATATAAGGTTATCGTCCTCGGAGATTCTGCCTATGTATGGAAAATCTGTACGCAGAGGGCCCTCCCGCGATTGGCAACGCCCTTGTTCTGTTTCGAGTCCGCTCAAAAGTTCAAGCGGCCGACGTCGAGAGCGGTAGGGTTGCCTTCCGCAATTAGCAATGCTCTCGACTGTGACTCGAGTCAAGCTTGACAGTTCGACCAGCCGCGTTAAGGGCGGCAAGGTGGTTCCCCCGGCAGCAAGCACACCCAGCAGGCCAATGGGGATCCGTCCTCAAGACACCACCCTGGGTTTACGCGAAATCAAACATGAAAATAACATGCATAATGTCAGAAGTACTGCAGAGTTATATTACAAAAATTGCCGCCGTGGTTCTAATTAAAGATAACAATTGTCTTGGTCATGAACCTGCAGCGGCGATAAGAAACGGGGTGCCTAGTCCCGGTGCTGGCCCTCCAACCTCTTGATTTCATCGATGCGGCTGATGATGGGCTTGATACGCTCCTTGAGCGCCGCGATGTGTGCATCCCCAGGCAAGCTCTTCAGCGCAGCTTTGAAGTCGAATTTAGAATGCCAGTGCGCTATCTTGGCAAGCACCTTGGTTATGGCGCCCCGGCAGAGCATCCGAGGCTCCTCGGCCAGGGAGGCCGCACGGTTGGAGTGAAGCCGCTCCAGGGCGCCGACGACCCTCTCAAAGAACAGGGTCAGGTTGGCATTGGGGCTCAGGCTTGTCTCTGGGGCGTACCTCACGTCCGACATCCCCATGGTGGCCAGCTGCGTGACGGCCGAGTTCGCAACGGCGGCAAGGCGTCCGAGCCAACGCTTCTCGCCCTCCATGTGGTCGTTAAGGTTGGCGGCCTCGTTCCTCCACAGCTGCTTCTCGGTCTCCAGGTCCTTGGCCAGGGTCCCCTCTCGGGCCTTGGCCTCTGACAGCATCTTCTCGAAACCCTCCAGCTTCAGCCTAAAGTCTCTGAAGGAGTTGTTGGCCTCGGAGAGCTCTCCGGCCGTGCTGACGGCCACGCCCTGCGCCTCCGTCAGGGCGCTGTTGAGCGTGTCCTTCTCCTTGGACAACTTCAGAGTTTGCCCCTTCAGCTCATTCCGCTCCGCCTCCAGCTCCTTCACCTTGCCTCGTGAACCAGAGCTTGGGCATCAAGTGCCTCCCTGTGCCTCTGCTCCAGCTCTCGGGTCCGCTATGCGATGAGCTTATCCACTTCTTCATCCTTGCCGCGGAGCATGGCGGCGAGCTTCTCCTCGCGCGCGGCAATGTCCTCCTCCTGGGAGTTTAGTGCGGCCCCGCGCTGGGTCCGGGCGGCTTCGGCGGCGGCAGCCAAGTTCCTCGCCGTCTCTTGGGCCATCTCGGCATCAGCCAGCTTCATGGTGAGCTCCACGTCACGCTTGGACAGCTCGCCCTGGGCGGCCATCAGCTCGTCTTGGGCCTGGCAGAACCAGTCCTGTGCCTCGGCGACGCGCCCCTGGAGGTCCGCCTCCGCCCTCTCCACCACCGCCATCCTGGACTTGTCCTTGTCCAAACGGGCGCGACGGAGCACCTAGAGCTTCCGGAAGCTGGCGCCCATGGCCTGGAGCAGCCGCTCCACCTGGGAGCCGTTGCCACCAATGCTCGGCTCATCGACGACTTTGAGCCCGGCGGCGGCAAGCACTTCATCGTCGAACACCTCCCCCTCAACAGGCGTCCTGGTGCTCGACGCGCCTGGCGGGTGGACGAACAAGTCGCCACTCACCCTCAGGTACCTGCCGGAGCCAGAGGCGGCGGAGGAGGAGGGCTGGTCATCAACCACGTCCTGTTCGGCAGCAGCCTTGCCGGCCTCCCCAGCAGGTCCCTTGCCGGGCTCCCTGGCGGGCCCCATGGCAGCGTCCTCAGCAGCGCCCTTGGCGCTCTCCTCAGCGGCGATCTTCTCGGCTTGTGCCGCGGCATCCTTGGTGACGTCCTCGATGACAGTGTCGATGTCCTCCGGGTCCATCAAGGGGAGGTCTGGATGTGAAGAAGGGGATAGAGCGGGGCCAAGATCAAAAGCTAGTAAAGAAAAAAGAAAGAAAGAACGCAATCAAAAACGGAAAGCGAGTGGCTTACCCACGCCAAGACGGAAAGCAGAAGTCCCCTCTCCAAAAAGGTCTGACATTGAGGCGAAGCCACCGGCGTCTGCTGCTATGTCTTGAGCTAGCATTGGTTTTCCCCGAAGAGGAGAGGGTGATGCAGCAAGTGTAGCGTAAGTATTTCCCTCAGTTTTGAGAACCAAGGTATCAATCCAGTAGGAGGATCCTCAAAAGTCCCACGCACCTACACAAACAAACTGAGAACTCGCAACCAACGCAATAAAGGGGTTGTCAATCCCTTCACGGCCACTTACGAAAGTGAGATCTGATAGAGAGATAATAATATATTTTTGATATTTTGTAATATAGATGCAAAAAGTAAAGATGCAAATAAAGATAGATTGAAAGCAAATATGATAAGAGATAGACCCGGGGGCCATAGGTTTCACTAGAGGCTTCTCTCGACATAGCATAAGTATTATGGTGGGTGAACAAATTACCGTCGAGCAATTGATAGAAAAGAGCATAGTTATGAGATTATCTAGGCATGATCATGTATATAGGCATCACGTCCATAACAAGTAGATCGACTCCTGCCTGCATCTACTACTATTACTCCACACATCGACCGACTCCTGCCTGCATCTAGAGTATTAAGTTCATAAGAACAGAGTAACGCATTAAGCAAGATGACATGATGTAGAGGGATAAACACATGCAATATGATATAAACCCCATCTTCTTATCCTCGATGGCAACAACACAATACGTGTCTTGCAACCATTTCTGTCACTGGGTAAGAACACCGCAAGATTGAACCCAAAGCTAAGCACTTCTCCCATGGAAAGAAAGATCAATCTAGTGGGCCAAACCAAAATGATAATTCGAAGAGACTTGCAAAGATAACTCAATCATACATACAAGAATTCAGAGAAGATTCAAATATTATTCATAGATAAACTTGATCATAAACCCACAATTCATCGGATCTCGACAAACACACCGCAAAAAGAGATTACATCGAATAGATCTCCACAAGAGAGGGGGAGAACATTGTATTGAGATCCAAAAAGAGAGAAGAAGCCATCTAGCTAATAACTATGGACCCGTAGGTCTGTGGTAAACTACTCACAACACATCGGAGGGGCTATGGTGTTGATGTAGAAGCCCTCCGTGGTTGATTACCCCTCTGGCAGAGTGCCGACGAAGGCTCCAAGATGGGATCTCGCGGATACAGAAGGTTACGGTGGTGGAAATTGTGTTTCGTGGTGCTCCTGGATGTTTTCGGGGTCCGTAGGTATATATAGGAGGAAGAAGTACGTCGGTCGCCGCTCGAGGGGCCCACGAGACACGGGGGTGCACCCTATAGGGGGCACCCTCCTATCTCGTGGGAGCCTCGGCTGCTTCTTGACTTGCAATCCAAGCTCTCTGGATCAGATTTGTTCCAAAAATAACGCTCCCGAAGGTTTCATTCCGTTTGGACTCCGTTTGATTTTCCTTTTCTTCAAAATACTGAAATAGGCAAAAAAACAACAATATGGGCTGGGCCTCCGGTTAGTAGGTTAGTCCCAAAAATAATATAAATATGTAGAATAAAGCCCATAAAAATCCAAAAGGGGTAATATAATAGCATGGAACAGTCAAAAATTATAGATACGTTGGAGACGTATCAAGCATCCCCAAGCTTAATTCCTGCTCGTCCTCGAGTAGGTAAATGATAAAAGAGAATTTTTTATGTGGAATGCTACCTAGCATAATTCATAATGTAATTTTATTCATTGTGGCATGAATGTTCAAATCCAAATGAATACAAAATAAAAGTTCATATTGAGATAAGAAATAGTAATACTTCAAGCATACTAATCAAAGTAATCATGTCTTCTCAAAATAACATGGCTAAAGAAAGTTATCCCTACAAAATCATATAGTCTGGTTGTTGCTCTATCTTCATCACACAGAGTATTTAATCATGCACAACCCCGATGACAAGCCAAGCAATTGTTTCATACTTTAATAATCTCAAACTCTTTCAACTTTCACGCAATACATGAGCGTGAACCATGGACATAGCACTAGATGTGGAATAGAATGGTGGTTGTGGATAAGACAAAAAAGGAGAAGATAGTCTCACATCAACTAGGTGTATCAATGGACTATGGAGATGCCCATTAATAGATATCAATGTGAGTGAGTAGGGATTGCCATGCACTAAAGCTATAAATATATGAAAGCTCGACAAAAGAAACTAAGTGGGCGTGCATCCAACTCGCTTGCTCATGAAGACCTAGGGCACTTTTGAGGAAGCCCATCATTGGAATATACAAGCCAAGTTTTATAATGAAAAATTGCCACTAGTATATTGAAGTGACAACATATGAGATTTTCTATCATGAAGATCATGGTGCTATTTTGAAGCACAAGTGTGGAAAAAGAGATAGTAGCATTGTCCCTTCTCTCTTTTTCTCTCATTTTATTTTTTCTTTTTCTTTTTCTCTTTCTTTTTTTCTTTGGCCTTCTTTTTTTCTTTTTTGGCCTTTTCATTTTTTCTTTTCTCATTTTTTTCTTTTGTAAAGTCCAAAGTCTCATCCCGACTTGTGGGGGAATCACAGCCTTCATCATCCTTTCCTCATGAGGACAATGCTCTAATAATGAAGATCATCACACTTTTATGGATGTACAACTCAAAGCTAGAACAAGATATGACTCTATATGAATGCCTCCGGAGGTGTACCGGGATATGCAATGAATCAAGAGCGACATGTATGAAAATTATGAAGGTGGCCTTGCCACAAATACGATGTCAACTACACGATCATGCAAAGAGCAATATGACAAAAGTAATATGTGTCATATGAACGGAATGGTGGAAAGTTGCATGGTAATATATCTCGGAATGGCTATGGAAATGCCATAATAGGTAGGTATGGTGGCTGTTTTGAGGAAGGAGTATGGTGGGTGTATGGTACCAGCGAAAATTGCGTGACACAAGAGAGGCTAGCAATGGTGGAAGGGTGAAAGGGTGCGTATAATCCATGGACTCAACATTAATCAAAAGAACTCATATACTTATTGCAAAAATTTAGAAGTCATCAAAAACCAAAGCACTACGCGCATGCTTCTAGGGGGATAGATTGGTAGGAAAAGACCATCGCTCGTCCCCGACCGCCACTCATAAGGAAGACAATCAATAAATAAAATTGTGCTCCAACTTCATCACAAAGCGGTTCACCATACGTGCATGCTACAGGTATCACAAACTTCAACACAAGCATTCTTTAAATTCATAATCACCCAACTAGCATAACTTTAATATTACTACCTCCGTATCTCAAAACAATTATCAAGCATCAAATTGATCATAGCGTCCAATTCACTTACTATGATAGTTTTTATTATACCCAACTTGGATGCTCATCATTCTAGGACCAACTTATGGTAATAGCAAATACCATGCTGTTCTAAAAGACTCTCAAAATATTATAAGTGAAGCATGAGAGACTAGCAATTTCTTCAAAATTAAGACACCACCGTCGTGCTCTAAAAGATATAAGTGAAGCACTAGAGCAAAAACTATCAAGCTCAAAAGATATAAGTGAAGCACATAGAGTATTCTAGCAAATTCTAATCAAATAGGATTCTCCCAAAAGGTGTGTACAGCAAGGATGATTGTGCTAAACTAAAAAGCAAAGACTAATATAATACACGACGCTCCAAGCAAAACACATATCATGTGGCGAATAAAAATATAGCTCCAAGTAAAGTTACCAATGAACGAAGACGAAAGAGGGGATGCCTTCCCAGGGCATCCCCAAGCTTAGGCTTTTGGCTATTCTTGAATATCTTGGGGTGCCATGGGCATCCCCAAGCTTAGGCTCTTGCCACCCTTTATTCCATAGTCCATAAAAGCTTTACCCAAAACTTCGGCATCCCCAAGCTTAGGCTTTTGGCTATTCTTGAATATCTTGGGGTGCCATGGGCATCCCCAAGCTTAGGCTCTTGCCACCCTTTATTCCATAGTCCATAAAAGCTTTACCCAAAACTTGAAAACTTCACAACACAAAACTCAACAGGAAATCTTATAAGCTCCGTTAGTGAAAGAAAACAAAACCACCACATAAGGTACTGCAATGAACTCATTCTTTATTTATTTTGGTGTTAAACCTACTGTATTCCAACTTCTTTATGGTTCATAAACTAATTTACTATCCATAGATGCATTGAAATAAGCAAACAACGCACGAAAAACAGAATCTGTCAAAAACAGAACAGTGTGTAGCAACCTGTAACTAACGCAAACTTCTGGAACTCTAAAAATCCTACCAAAATAGGAAGTCCTGGACAATTTGTCTCTTAAACAGCAGCAACAAGAATAAATGCAAAATCACGTTCCTGTGATTTAACAAATTATATTCGTGCGCGCAAAGTTTCTGTTTTTCAGCAGAATCAAATCAACTATCATCGGAGGTTATCCTATAGGTTCTACTTGGCACAAACACTAATTAAAAGATAAAAACACATCTAAACAGAAAGTAGATGCAAGATTTATTCCTAAACAGGAGCAAAAACAAAAAACATAAAGAAAACTTGGGTTGCCTCCCAACTAGCGCTATCGTTTAACGCCCCTAGCTAGGCATAAAAAGCAAGGATAGATTTAACTAGTGCCATCTTTGGCACTAGATTCATAAGTAGCACGCATGATAGATTCATAAGGTAATTTGACTTTCTTTCTTGGAAAGTGCTCCATGCCTTTCTTTAAAGGAAATTGGACTCTAATGTTCCCTTCCTTCATATCAATAATCGCACCAATCGTTCTAAGGAAAGGTCTACCAAGAATAATAGGGCAAGAAAGATTGCAATCTATATCAAGAACGATAAGATCTACGGGCACCAAATTTCTATTGGCAACAATAAGAACATCATTGATCCTTCCCATAGGCTTTTTAATGGTGGAATCCGCAAGG
Organism: Triticum aestivum; assembly: GCF_018294505.1. Taxonomy (NCBI): domain Eukaryota; kingdom Viridiplantae; phylum Streptophyta; class Magnoliopsida; order Poales; family Poaceae; genus Triticum; species Triticum aestivum. The sequence goes on along the minus strand of NC_057795.1, from coordinate 393,083,785 downwards.
TGCAAATTTAAAGAGCAATCGTCAAGATCATGGAAACCTAGAATATCACATAAAGTTTTAGGAATCGCGGAAACACTAGCACCCAAATCACACAAAGAAAAACACTCATAATCTTTAATTCTAATCTTTATAGTAGGTTCCCACTCATCATTAAGTTTTCTAGGTATAGAAACTTCCAAATTAAGTTTTTCATCATAAGATTGCAACAAGGCATAAACGATATGTTTGGTAAAAGCTTTATTTTGACTATAAGCATGAGGTGAACTAACAACGGATTGCCACAAGGAAATACATCCTTTTAAAGAGCAATTATCATAATCAAATTCCTTGAAATCCGAGATAGTAGGTTCAATATTACTAGAAGTTGAAGATTCTTCAATCTTACCAAATTTAACATCAAGATCTAAAGATTCCGAATTTTTGGGATGCCTTCTAGGCAAAGTTGATTCATCATCACTCCCATAATCATCAAAATTCATATTGCAAAACCTAGATCTAATCGGAGACACATTAATAACTTTAAGATCCTCCTCATTATTTTCACGGAGAATAGAAGAACACACTTTTATAAAGCTTTCTTTTTAGCACGCAATCTATTGGTTCTTTCCTTGCACTCGTTAATGGAAATTCTCATTACTTTGAGAGACTCATTGATATCATGCTTAGGAGAAGAAGATCCAAGTTTAAGAGAATTAACATCAAGCGAAAGTCTATCAACGTTCCTAGCCAAATCATCAACTTTGAGCAATGTTTCTTCAAGCAAAGCATTAAAATTCTTTTGAGAAATCATAAATTATTTCACATGATTCTCAAAAACAGAGGGCATCTTATTAAAATTACCGTAAGAATTATTGTAGGAATTTCTATAATTATTAGAGGGATTACTAGGGAACGGTCTAGTATTAAAATTTCCTCTATAAGCATTGTTTACAAACTATTCCTACCAACAAAATTCACATCCATAGATTCATTATTATTCTCAATCAAGGAAGACAAAGGCATATCATTGGGATCAAGAGGATTATTTTTAGTAGCAAACATCTTCATAAGTTCATCCATCTTTCCACTCAAAACATTGATTTCTTCTATAGCATGCACTTTTTTACTAGAAGATCTTTCGGTGTGCCATTGAGAATAATTAGCCATAATATTATCAACAAATTTTGTAGCATCTCCTAACGTAATTTCCATAAACGTGCCTCCCGCGGCCGAATCTAAGAGATTTCTAGAAGCAAAGTTCAAATCGGCATAAATTTTTTGTATGATCATCCATAAATTCAAACCATGAGTAGGGCAATTGCGAAGCATCAATTTCATTCTTTCCCAAGATTGGGCAACATGCTCATGATCAAGTTGTTTAAAATTCATAATATCATTCCTAAGAGTGATGATCTTAGCAGGAGGAAAATACTTAGAGATAAAAGCATCTTTGCACTTGTTCCAAGAATCTATACTATTTTTGGGCAAAGACGAAAACCAAATTTTAGCACGATCTCTATGTGAAAATGGAAATAACTTCAATTTGACAATATTGTTACCCATATATTTCTTATTTTGCATATAACACAAATCAACAAAATTGTTTAGATGAGTAGCGGCATCTTCACTAGGAAGGTTGGCGAATTGATCTTTCATAACAAGATTCAACAAAGCAGCATTAATTTCACAAGACTCAACATCATTAAGAGGAGCAATCGGAGTACTAAGGAAATCATTATTATTGGTATTCGAGAAGTCACACAACTTGGTATTATCTTGTGCCATGACAACAAGTAATCCAACACGCAAGCAAACATAAAAATGGCAAGCGAAAAAGAGAGGAGATTGGGAAAGAGAGGGCGAATAAAATGGCAAGGGTGAAGTGGGGGAGAGGAAAACGAGAGGCAAATAAAGTAAATAAGAGGGAGATGGGTTTGTGATGGGTACTTCGTATGTCTTGACTTAAGAGAAGACCTCCCCAGCAATGGCGCCACAAATCCTTCTTGCTACGTCATGAGCTAGCGTTGGTTTTCCCCGAAGAGGAGAGGGTTATGCAGCAAGTGTAGCGTAAGTATTTCCCTCACTTTTGAGAACCAAAGTATCAATCCAGTAGGAGGCTCCTCAAAAGTCCCACGCACCTACACAAACAAACTGAGAACTCGCAACCAACGCAATAAAGGGGTTGTCAATCCCTTCATGGCCACTTACGAAAGTGAGATATAATAGAGAGATAATAATATATTTTTGGTATTTTGTAATATAGATGCAAAAAAAGATAGATTGAAAGCAAATATGATAAGAGATAGACCCGGGGCCATAGATTTCCCTAGAGGCTTCTCTCGAGATAGCATAAGTATTACGGTGGGTGAACAAATTACTATCGAGCAATTGATAGAAAAGCGCATAGTTATGTGATTATCTAGGCATGATCATGTATATAGGCATCACGTCCATAACAAGTATACCGACTCCTGCCTGCATCTACTACTATTACTCCACACATTGACCGACTCCTGCCTGCATCTAGAGTATTAAGTTCATAACAACAAAGTAACGCATTAAGCAAGATGACATGATGTAGAGGGATAAACACATGCAATATGATATAAACCCCATCTTGTTATCCTCGATCGCAACAATACAATATGTGTCTTGCAACCCTTTCTGTCATTGGGTAAGAACACCGCAAGATTGAACCCAAAGCTAAGCACTTCTCCCATGGCAAGAAAGATCAAGCTAGTAGGCCAAACCAAACTGATAATTCGAAGAGACTTGCAAAGATAACTCAATCATACATAAAAGAATTCAGAGAAGATTCAAATATTATTCATAGATAAACCTGATCATAAACCCACAATTCATCGGATCTCGACAAACACACCGCAAAAAGAGATTACATCGAATAGATCTCCACAAGAGAGGGGGAGAACATTGTATTGAGATCCAAAAAGAGAGAAGAAGCCATCTAGAAAATAACTATGGACTCGTAGGTCTGTGGTAAACTACTCACAACTCATCGGAGGGGCTATGGTGTTGATGTAGAAGCCCTCCATGGTCGATTCCCCCACCGGCAGAGTGCCGACGAAGGCTCCAAGATGGGATCTCGCGGATACAGATGGTTACGGTGGTGGAAATTGTGTTTCATGGTGCTCTTGGATGTTTTCAGGGTCCGTAGGTATATATAGGAGGAAGAAGTACGTCGGTGGCTGCTCGAGGGGCCCACGAGACAGGGGGCGTGCCCTACGTGGGGGGGGGGGCGCCCTCCTATCTCGTGGGAGCCTTGGCTGCTTCTTGACTTGCACTCCAAGCTCTCCAGATCAGATTTGTTCCAAAAATAACGCTCCTAAAGGTTTCATTCAGTTTGGACTCCGTTTGATATTCCTTTTCTTCGAAATACTGAATTAGGCAAAAAAGACAGCAATATGGGTTGGGCCTCCGATTAGTAGGTTAGTCCCAAAAATGATATAAATATGTAGAATAAAGCCCATAAACAAACAAAAGGGGTAATATAATAGCATGGAACAATCAAAAATTATAGATACGTTGGAGACTATCACCTGCGTTCTCCTCCTCCTCCTCCGTGTGCATGGGCTCAATGGTTGGTGCCCATGCCGGGGGCGCCCCTCGGGGCGGTGTGGTCGATGGCGGCGGCGCGTTGGGAGAAGCCCCTTATGGCTCCCCTTGCTACTGCTCCCCTCCTACATCCACGACATGGTCAGTACCAAAGTATTGTACCCCTAGCGCACATTGATGAAGGACGGGTGATGAACTCACACTGGGGGTTGGGCCGGGGGCTGCTATCTGGGCTGCTCAACACTACCAGCGGCATGCCGGAGGTGCCTGTTGGGGGCTGGCCACTGGTTGAAGTCCTGGCCCTGTTCGCCCTTTGGGCCAGCGTCTCCACGTCCCTGCAGGATGAAGACGATTCAGAATGGGCGGCGCCATTTGAGGAAATGGAGAAAACTAAAAAGAAAAGAAGGAGGAAGTAGAGCTTACACTTCCTCCTCCTCCTCCTCCTCTGCTGCCTTCCTCTTTCTCTCCGGGCTGAGGGGTCCAAAGTCAAAAGCGATCCCCGCGCCAACATCTGTCGGCGAAGGGGGAGGCGGTGGCGTCTGGGCACGCTTGGACGATGGAGAAGCGGGTGCCTTCTTCTTCGCCGCCACGGCCTTCACCACCTTCTTTGTTGTCGCAGCCCTCGTCTGGCGCGTAGACGTCTCCTGGGCCTGTCGCAGCTGCGCGGCCCGGCCGGGACGGACCGGCTCGCTGGAGGTGGCCCGCCGCAGGACTCGCCCTCTTCCAGTGACTGGAGGGTTGGCGGTCGCGGTCTCCTCCCCCTTGTCCTCCTCCTCCGACGACTCGTCGACCACGTCCACGACGAGGGGAGCCCCGGTGCCGGCGCTGCTGACCTCCCCAGCGGCCGCCGCCCACCAGGCAAGCTCTTCTTCCTCCGCTTCCACCGCGGCCTTGTCCTCCACGCCGCCGGTGCTGCCGGCCTCCTCGGCGAGCTTTGCCTCCGCCACCCTGGCGGCGATGTAGTCCAACTCCGCCTGGGAGGTATCCTGGATGAGCTGCGGCTCGGCAGTGACGTACCCCTGTTGCAAGGTGTCGAAGAATTACTGCACTTGGAGCTCGTCCGGCTCGGCCCAGTTCGGGTCAAGGCCATGCGCATTGAAGTACGACATCATGGCGATGATGTCGAACCGGCGATAATTGTTGCACAATGGGACCACTCCTGCTGGCAACTTGAAAACGGGCTTTTTGGCAACCTCGCAGGCCTTCGCGGCAGCCCTTGCAGCCTTGCCGGACCGCTCAACCTCACTGTCGTAATTGACTTCAAGCTGGAAGATCCGTTGGCAGAGATGGGCATGCCTCAGCACCGTCAGGTTGTGGTCGAGGCCAGGGCGGAGCCTCATGATGTCAGCAGCATTCATGAAAAGCCAGGCCGGCCTCCCCTTGTTGTGCAGAGGAGCGATTCGGCGGCGGATAAAGTCCGCCCCGATCATTTCGAGGGTGAGTCCAGCCTCGGTGAGCCAGAGGATCCTGGTGGCGGCAATCGTGAGCTTCTCGTCATCGGTGTCGACGTCGCCCCAGTCTTTTCCACGGACCGGCGGCTCCTGGTGAACCTCACAGAATGCTGGCAGGTTCTCCTCCTCAATCCAGCACCACCGGCCCCACCACTCTTCCCACCTCTCCTTCGTGGCGCCCTCCGGGTACATCCCCTTGGCCCTCGGGATCCAGGAAATGCAACCGGAGATAGCACCCACCTTTCGGGTCCGATGGGAGAAGTAGTGGCGGAAGAGAGCCGTGTTGAAGTGCACCCCGGCGAAGCCCTCGCAGAGATGAGCGAAGAGAGCCATGCACGCCACGGCATTCGGAGTGAAATCCACAAGGCGGAAGCCAAAAGGTGTGCATGACGTCATTGAAGAAATAGGAGAAGGGGGACACAGCCCATAGGAGAAGTAGTCAACAAAGAAGGGGTACCGATTTGGGGCGGCCCCGGCGCAGGCGGGGATGACACGCATGGCTGGATGCCCCGTCGTTTCTCCCCCCGTCTTCACCCCCCACAGAGGTTTGAAGAACTCCCGGAGCTCGGACACGTCGACCGTCGAGGGGAAGTAAGCGAACTGCACCCATCGCTTCACTAGCTCGCTCTCCGGCTGCTTCGTCGCCCCAGCATCTTTGGCCGCTCCCTTGCCTTTGGTGGATTTGGGCGCCATGGCGGCTGCGAGAAGCAAGAGGGCAGAGGATGGTAGAAGCAGCGACGGTGGACGAAGACGGGGGGCTCAAGAAGGAGGAAGAAAGGGGGCGGCGGTTACAAGATTGGGGAAGATGCAGGGAAGGGGTAAAGTGAGCAGCGCGCCCGCAGTTATTCCTTTTTACAGGGAAGGCACGAGTCGCCTCCTTTCCCATTAACTGCGATACGACGCATCCATGCGAAAACCGCCCCACGCTTGCCCCCACGTCATGCATGACCTCCTCCACGTCGTGCGGGTCATGGGGAAGCGCAGCAGATGGATAGTTACCGCGGTAAAAACCGCCCTGCCTGCCCGCGCACCGTTTTGGGCCTAGCCCAACAACGCGTTGCGCCTATGTGTGGCCCAGGGCCGGGGGCTCCTGTCGGTGTACTAAAGTAGGGGCACTCCTTTGTACCCCTTACTTGTGCGTGGGTAGTCAGAGCCTTGGGCCGAAGCCACACTTAGCAGGGCAAAAGGAAGGAGTAAAAGCCACGAAAGCAATCAGCAGAACGCTAGAGACCGAGACCATACAGAGAAGATGGACGAAGTAGGTTTTCCGAGAAAGACCCTTGCCGGGGCAGCCTCAGCAGCCCCGGCAAGCCCCTTGTCGGGGCAGCTCGCCCACACTAGTAGAGTGATCCACCCTCGAGCCCACGGTCTCCAACACCATCAACCATGTTGGGCCAGGGCTCGGGAGGCACCTCCATGGTGGCATGCAGATCTTTGTGAAGACAAAGAATATTCAAGATCAGATGAGGATTGGAAGGCAATGACCCTCGACAAGATTCTTGCCGAGGGAACCCACAAGACCCCCGGCAAGATCCTTGCCGGGGACGATAGCGCGCCACGGCAAGACCCTTGCCGGGCCACCCGGCAAGGCCCTTGCCAAGGGCGTCAGCGGGGCCACTGTCAGGCCCACACCAACCAAGTCTCCACCGCCGTTCACATGCAGCTGCCAGCCCAACCAGCTGGGCATGCACCTGCGTGGCAACATGCAGCTTCCAGGCCAACTCCGCACACACCAGCGTGGCGGCATGCAGATCTTCGTGAACTCTCCACCATCGCGCCACCTCAGCTGCTTTCTTGCCTACATGGCGCCGCATGCATCGCTGGCCAGGGCAAGTGTCGGGGCGAGGAGGAGCAGCGACGGATGGGACAGGCCTCGCTCCCGTCCCCGATAAAGCAAGAGGACACCTAAGCTACGCATTAAATATGTCTTGTCCTGTAATACGAGCGATAAGCTCGTTGCACTATAGGCCTTTCCACCTCCTATGTGCCACTGTGGCAGCCCCTTTCGACTATAAAAGGAGGCCCATGGCGTACTGGAGAGGGATTCGACTCTTTTGAACCACGCGGCCACCATAGCTAGTTCAAGAGCTCAAGAACACTCAATACATCCACCAAAGCAGGACTAGGGTTTTACGCATCCTCGCGGCCCGAACCTAGGTAAACGATCCTTGTGCTGATTACTAATCCTGCTCTTCTCATGATCCCGCATGCCACAAACATAGAAGGGATCCTCGTGATCCCATAAGTGTCATTTCCCACCAACAAGGAGGAGCAGAGGCAAGGGTTTGAGCTGGAGAGTGCCTGAGGTTCAGGTCCCTCAGTAGATGCATGTGCTTGAGATGGTGGTCGAGCGATCCGGAGATCCGGTTCGGACCAACGTCACATTCGCCGACCCACTGATGACTAATCGCCCATCAGGGTCGACCGCTCAGACTCCTGCTGCTCTAGTGCAAATCCATGCATCCGATCCAGTGGCTGCTTCGACATTCTTGGCACCATCACTCTTTGCTACGTACCAAACTCCAGATGACTCGCCGAGTGCCGCTAGGGAGGCTCTCCACTAGGTGAACCTTGTGATGGAGCAAGTGAAGGTGATGCACGAGGCTAGTCAGGTGGCCTATAATGCCAGCACTGCTCTGCAGGCCAACGTTAAGGTCAGTTAACTCCCGACTGAATTTTAAATCATGCAAAACTGCCGCTGTTACTTTGCTGCCCATATGTGCATCTACTATCATGGGTCTGTGTTTCATATCCGATCACCCACTAGGGTGTGCCTGCCTTTAGAGTTTAATAGGTCTTCCACTCCACTCGACTTATGCTAAGTCGAGTGCTTGTCCAAACCAGTGGGGCACGTAGAGTGCACCCACTGGGTGTAGTCCCTGAGACCATGGTCGACTGCTGGCAGTCGGCTAGGGTCTGAGAATCTACTCTTTTTTTGACTCATGCTGGGCAGACCATGTTGAGTGTTGATCCAAACCAGTGGGGGAACGCTAAGTGCACGCACTGGGTGTAGTCCCCCAGATTACTGTTGAATGTTTGATTCGGCAGTAGTCTTAGAGTAACTTTTGTTGTGGTTGTCTTTTGTTTCTGTTGACTGATGCATCTTGTTTGTTGACCGCGGAGGTCGTGTGATCTTGGGGCTCAACTTTCCAAACAGAACAAGAAGCAAACTAGGCTCAGTCTTGATCTGGATCTAGCCAAGAAAAACCTCAAGACTGCTCAGGATGAAGCGGCTATCATGGGAGGTAACCAACCATTGACTGTCCACCTTGTGACCCATACTCCATCGTGTTTTTTCTTTTTAGTCTCTTTGAACTGAGTGACTTCACTCGATTAGATGTGCATAGTGAAAACCGTCAACTTCAAGCTCATCTGAAGAATGTTATTTCTTTAGAGAAAATGAAGGAGGCTCTGGAGAAGAAGGATCAGGATCTTGCCGGTGCTCAAAAGGAGGCACGAGAGAAGATAGTGCTTGCAGACAAGAAGCTGACTTCATTTAGCAAGCTAGAAGAGGAGAACTCGAAGCTGAAGACTGTTGTCTCTGAGGCCAATCGGGAGGTCGAGCAACTAAAGAAGGGCAAGGAGAACTTAACCAATGAAGTCAGAAGCCTCAAAGCCAAGACGGGCGAGCTGGAGTCCTATCTGGGACAACTTGCTGCAAAACTGGTCCTGAAGCTTGAAGGTATCATCGTTCGACTGATTAGTTGCCATCGATTGGAACATCTTGTCATACTGTCGACTCACCATTTTTTTCGATTGTGCAGAACTTTGTCAGGACTTTGAGGATGAGACTGGGCGGGTCGAGACGGGTCTCGACCCCATCAATTGTCCTGTTAAAGATGATGTTGCGATGAACTTGCTGCGGTTGGAATCATGCATGGACAGTGCTGTTGCTTATCTTGCCCGACTGAAGGTGGCGATGACTCGGGTTTATGCTAAACTCTGGCCCCAGGCGGAACTTTCACAAGATCTCGAGTCACTAATGACTCGACTGAATCAAATCCCTGGCTGAGTGCAAGAATGGAAGGAATCATCTGCTCGCTGTGGCGCTGACGTTGCCCTGTCATTGGTCCGAGTGCACTGCAAAGACGCCAGAGAAGACAAGCTGGCGGCCCTCAAGGTTGTGAACACCAAGAAGCACACCTTCCAGTCCTTCATGGACACCTTCCTTGAAGCTGCTACTCGCATTGCAGACAGCATTGATCTTGACAGTTTCTGTGATCCAGCCATCCCTTCTCCTGACGAGTGACTGAAAAACATTATACCCCAAACTTATTTGCCTCGGAATGCCGAGTGATCGTGTAATCGTTAAACTCTTTCAGGCTTGATGCCTAAGTACTCTTGCCCACTGCAGTTTTGAATTTTTGCAGGGTTTATTTGAACTTGGATTTCTTTGAATATTGTGGCTTTTGCTCTATTTTTTAAACTATTTCTGATTGTCCTTCGGTTCCGAGTGAACTTGATCTTCTCACCCTTTGCCAAATTAAAGTACATTGTACTTGTGACGGAGCTCAAATGCGGTGTTTAGTCGACAACTCATCGTCCTTGCGGATAGGGACAGAACATTGTATTTGTGGCGTAGCTCAGAGGTGGTACTCAGTCAATGCCTCGTCGTCCTTGCGACAGGGACAAAACATTGTACTTGTGGCGTCACTCAAAGGTGGTACTCAGTCGACGCCTCCTCGTCCTTGCGGATAGGGACGAAACATTGTACTTGTGGCGTAGCTCAAAGCATATTTGTGACTTAGGCGATTACGGGCTCGTAGCTAAGCCCCCGAATGGGAGGATTGCTCTCCACTCGGAGTGTTTTCTAACTTAGGCGATTGCAGGGTCCCAGCTAAGCCCCTGAGTGGGAGGATTGCTCTCCACTCGGAGTGTTTTTCAACTTAGGTGGTTACGGGGTCCTACGTCTTGAGCTAGCATTGGTTTTCCCCGAAGAGGAGAGGGTGATGCAGCAAGTGTAGCGTAAGTATTTCCCTCAATTTTGAGAACCAAGGTATCAATCCAGTAGGAGGCTCCTCACCAGTCCCACGCACCAACACAAACAAACTGAGAACTCGCAACCAACACAATAAAGGGGTTGTCAATCCCTTCACGACCACTTACGAAAGTGAGATCTGATAGAGAGATAATAATATATTTTTGGTATTTTGTAATATAGATGCAGAAAGTAAAGATGCAAATAAAGGTAGATTGAAAGCAAATATGATAAGAGGTAGACCCAGGGGCCATAGATTTCACTAGAGCTTCTCTCGAGATAGCATAAGTATTATGGTGGGTGAATATATTACTGTCGGGCAATTGATAGAAAAGCGCATAGTTATGAGATTATCTAGGCATGATCATGTATATAGGAATCACGTCCATAACAAGTAGGCCAACTCCTGCCTGCATCTACTACTATTACTCCACACATCGACCGACTCCTGCCTGCATCTACTACTATTACTCCACACATTGACCGACTCTTGCCTGCATCTAGAGTATTAAGTTCATAAGAACAGAGTAACGCATTAAGCCAGATGACATGATGTAGAGGGATAAACACATGCAATATGATATAAACCCCATCTTGTTATCCTCGATGGCAAGAATACAATACATGTCTTGCAACCCTTTCTGTCACTGAGTAAGATCACCGCAAGATTGAACCCAAAGCTAAGCACTTCTCCCATGGCAAGAAAGATCAATCTAGTAGGCCCAACCAAACTGATAATTCGAAGAGACTTGCAAAGATAACTCAATCATACATAAAACAATTCAGAGAAGATTCAAATATTATTCATAGATAAACTTGATCATAAACCCACAATTCATCGGATATCGACAAACACACTGCAAAAAGAGATTACATCGAATAGATCTCCACAAGAGAGGGGGAGAACATTGTTTTGAGATCCAAAAAGAGAGAAGAAGCCAGCTAGCTAATAACTACGGACCCGTAGGTCTGTGGTAAACTACTCACAACTCATCGGAGAGGCTATGGTGTTGATGTAGAAGCCCTCCATGGTCGATTCCCCCTCCGGCAGAGTGCCAGCGAAGGCTCCAAGATGGGATCTCGCGGATAAAGAAGGTTACGGCGGTGGTAATTGTGTTTCGTGGTGCTCCTGGATGTTTTTGGGGTCCGTAGGTATATATAGGAGGAAGAAGTACGTCTGTGGCCTCCCGAGGGGTCAACAAGACAGGGGGGCGCGCCCTACAGGGGGGCGCCCTCTTATCTCGTGGGGCCCTCGGAGCTTTCTTGACTTGCACTCCAGGCTCTCCGGATCAGATTTGTTCCAAAAATAACGCTCCCGAAGGTTTCATTCCGTTTGGACTCCGTTTGATATTCCTTTTCTTCGGAATACTGAACTAGGCAAAAAAACAACAATATGGGTTGGGCCTCCGGTTAGTAGGTTAGTCCCAAAAATTATATAAATATGTAGAATAAAGCCCATAAACATCCAAAAGGGGTAATATAATAGCATGGAACAATAAAAAATTATACGTTGGAGACGTATCAAGCATCCCCAAGCTTAATTCCTGCTCGTCCTCGAGTAGGTAAATGATAAAAAGAGAATTTTTGATGTGGAATGCTACCTATCATAATTCATAAGGTAATTTTCTTTCATTGTGGCATGAATGTTCGGATCCAAATGAATACAAAATAAAAGTTCATATTAACATAAGAAATAGTAATACTTCAAGCATACTAATCAAAGTAATCATGTCTTCTCAAAATAACATAGCTAAAGAAAGTTATCCCTACAAAATCATATAGTCTGGTTGTTGCTCTATCTTCATCACACAAAGTATTTAATCATGCACAACCCCGATGACAAGCCAAGCAATTGTTTCATACTTTAATAATCTCAAACTCTTTCAACTTTCATGCAATACATGAGCATGAGCCATGGACATAGCACTATATGTGGAATAGAATGGTGGTTGTGTAGAAGACAAGGAGAAGATAGTCTCACATAAACTAGGCGTATCAACGGGCTATGGAGATGCCCATTAACAGATATCAATGTGAGTGAGTAGGGATTGCCATGCAACGGATGCACTAGAGCTATAAATATATGAAAGCTCAACAAAAGAAACTAAGTGGGTGTGCATCCAACTCGCTTGCTCACGAAGACCTAGGGCACTTTTGAGGAAGCCCATCATTGGAATATACAAGCCAAGTTTTATAATGAAAAATTCCCACTAGTATATGAAAGTGACAACATATGAGACTCTCTATCATGAAGATCATGGTGCTGTTTTGAAGCACAAGTGTGGAAAAAGAGATAGTAGCATTGTCCCTTCTCTCTTTTTCTCTCATTTTTTTCTTTTTTTCTTTTTTTCTTTGGCCTTCTCTTTTTTTATTTTTTTTATTTTTTGCCTTTCTCTTTTTCTTCCCCCCCCCTTTTTTCCTTTTTTTTCTTTTTGCAAATTCCAAAGTATCATCCCGACTTGTGGGGGAATCATAGCCTTCATCATCCTTTCCTCACGAGGACAATGCTCTAATAATGAAGATCATCACAATTTTATGGATTTACAACTCAAAGCTAGAACAAAGTATGATTCTATATGAATGCCTCCGGAGGTGTACCGGGATATGCAATGAATCAAGAGCGACATGTATGAAAATTATGAAGGTGGCCTTGCCACAAGTACGATGTCAACTACATGATCATGCAAAAAGCAATATGACAAAATTAATGTGTGTCATATGAACGGAACGGTGGAAAGTTGCATGGCAATATATCTCGGAGAGGCTATGGAAATGCCATAATAGGTAGGTATGGTGGCTATTTGAGGAAGGTAAATAAAGGGTTTATGATACCGGCGAAAATTGCGCGGCACAACAGAGGCTAGCAATGATGGAAGGGTGAAAGGGTGCGTATAATCCATGGACTCAATATTAGTCAAAAGAACTCATATACTTATTGCAAAAATTTAGAATTCATCAAAAACCAAAGTACTATGTGCATGCTCCTAGGGGGATAGATTGGTAGGAAAAGGCCATCGCTCGTCCCCGACCGCCACTCATAAGGAAGACAATAAATAAATAAAATTATGTTGCAACTTCATCACAAAGCGGTTCACCATACGTGCATGCTACGGGAATCACAACCCTTAACACAAGTATTTTTCATAATCACCCCAACTAGAATGACTCTAATATTACTACCTCAATATCTCAAAACAATTATCAAGTATCAAGTTGATCATAGCATCCAATTCACTTCCTATGATAGTTTTTATTATACCCAACTTGGATGCTCATCATTCTAGGATCAACCTTGTGACAATAGAAAATACCATGCTGTTCTTAAAGACTCTCAAAATAATATAAGTGAAGCATGAGAGACTAGCAATTTCTTCAAAATTATTCCACGGTCGTGCTCTAAAATATATAAGTGAAGCACTAGAGCAAAATCTATCAAGCTCAAAAGATATAAGTGAAGCACATAGAGTATTCTAGCAAATTCTAATCAAATAGGCTTCTGCCAAAAGGTGTGTATAGAAAGTATGATTGTGGTAAACTAACAAGCAAAGACTAATATAATACACGACGCTCCAAGCAAAACACATATCATGTGGCGAATAAAAATATAGCTCCAAGTAAAGTTACCAATGAACGAAGACGAAAGAGGGGATGCCTTCCCGGGGCATCCCCAAGCTTAGGATTTTGGCTATTCTTGAATATGTTGGGGTGCCATGGGCATCCCCAAGCTTAGGATCTTGCCGCCCTTTATTCCATAGTCCATAAAAGCTTTACCCAAAACTTGAAAACTTCACAACACAAAACTCAACAGGAAATCTTATAAGCTCCGTTAGTGAAAGAAAACAAAACCACCACATAAGGTACTGCAATGAACTCATTCTTTATTTATTTTGGTGTTAAACCTACTCTATTCCAACTTCTTTATGGTTCATAGACTGAATTACTAGCCACAGATGCATTGAAATAAGCAAACAACACACGAAAAAACAGAATCTGTCAAAAACAGAACAGTCTGTAGCAATCTGTAACTAACGCAAACTTCTGGAACTCGAAAAATCCTACCAAAATAGGAAGTCCTGGACAATTTGTCTATTCAACGGCAGAAAAAAATAATCAATGCAAAAGCACGTTCGTGTGATTTAACAAAATTATATTCGTGCGCGCAAAGTTTCTGTTTTTTAGCAGAATCAAATCAACTATCATCGTAGGTTATCCTATAGGTTCTACTTGGCACAAACACTAATTAAAAGATAAAAACACATCTAAACAGAGGGTAGATGGAAGATTTGTTACTAAACAGGAGCAAAAAAAACATAAAGAAAACTTGGGTTGCCTCCCAACTAGCGCTATCATTTAACACCCCTAGCTAGGCATAAAAGCGAAGATAGATCTAACTAGTGCCATCTTTGGCACTTGATTGATAAGTAGCACGCATGATAGATTCATAAGGTAATAAGACTTTATTTCTTGGAAAGTGCTCCATGACTTTCTTTAAAGGAAATTGGAATCTAATGTTCCCTTCCTTAATATCAATAATCGCACCAATCGTTCTAAGGAAAGGTCTACGAAGAATAATTGGGCAAGAAAGATTGAAATCTATATCAAGAACGATAAAATCTACGGGCACCAAGTTTCTATTTGCAACAATAAGAACATCATTGATCCTTCCCATAGGCTTTTTAATGGTGGAATCCGCAAGGTGCAAATTTAAAGAGCAATCATCAAGATCATGGAAACCTAGAATATCACATAAAGTTTTCGGAATCGTGGAAACACTAGCACCCAAATCACACAAAGCAAAACACTCAGAATCTTTAAATCTAATCTTTATAGTAGGTTCCCACTCATCATTAAGTTTTCTAGGTATAGAAACTTATAAATTCAGTTTTTCATCATAATATTGCAACAAGGCATCAACAATATGTTTGGTAAAAGCTTTATTTTGACTATAAGCATGAGGAGAATTAACAACGGATTGCAACAAGGAAATACAACCTTTTAAATAGCAATTATCATAATCAAATTCCTTGAAATCCGAGATAGTAGGTTCAAAATTATTAGAAGTTGAAGATTCTCCAATTTCTCTTTTACCAAATTTAACATCATGATCTAAAGATTCCGAATTTCTGGGACGCCTTCTAGGCAAAGTTGATTCATCATCACTCCCATAATCATCAAAATTCATATTGCAAAACATAGATCTAATCGGAGATGCATCAATAACTTTAAGATCCTCATCATTATTTTCATGGAGACTAGAAGAACACGCTTTTATAAACTTTTCTTTTTTAGCACGCAATCTAGCGGTTCTTTCCTTGCACTCGTCAATGGAAGTTCTCATTACTTTGACAGACTAATTGATATCATGCTTAGGGGAAGAAGATCCATGTTTAAGAGAATTAACATCTAGCGAAAGTCTATCAACGCTCCTAACCAAATCATCAAATTTGAGCAATTTTTCTTCAAGCAAAGCATTAAAATTCTTTTGAGAAATCATAAATTCTTTCACAATATTCTCAAAATCAGAGGGCATCTTATTACCATAAGAATTACTGTAGGAATTTCCATAATTATTAGAGGGATTACTAGGGAACGGTCTAGTATTAAAATTTCCTCTATAAGAATTGTTTCCAAAACTGTTCCTACCAACAAAATTCACATCCATAGATTCATTATTATTCTCAATCAAAGAAGACAAAGGCATATCATTGGGATCAAGAGGAGTATTTTTAGTAGAAAACATCTTCATAAGTTCATCCATCTTTCCACTCAAAACATTGATTTCTTCTATAGCATGCACTTTTTTACTAGAAGATCTTTCGATGTGCCATTGAGAATAATTAGCCATAATATTATCAAGCAATTTTGTAGCATCTCCTAACGTAATTTCCATAAACGTGCCTCATGCGGCCGAATCTAATAGATTTCTAGAAGCAAAGTTCAAACCAACATAAAAATTTTGTATGATCTTCCCTAAAATCAAACCATGAGTAGGGCAATTGCGAAGCATCAATTTCATTCTTTCCCAAGATTGGGCAACATGCTCATGATTAAGTTGTTTAAAATTCATAATATCGTTCCTAAGAGTGATGATCTTAGCAGGAGGAAAATACTTAGAGATAAAAGCATCTTTGCACTTGTTCTAAGAATCAATACTATTTTTAGGTAAAGATGAAATCCAAATTTTAGCACGATCTCTAAGTGAAAACGGAAATATCTTCAATTTGACAATATTGTCATCCGTATCTTTCTTCTTTTGCATATCACACAAATCAACAAAATTGTTTAGATGAGTAGCGGCATCTTCACTAGGAAGGTCGGCGAATTGATATTTATTAACAAGATTCAGCAAAGCAGCATTGATTTCACAAGACTCAACATCATTAAGAGGAGCAATCGGAGTACTAAGGAAATCATTATTATTGGTATTCGAGAAGTCACACAACTTGGTATTATCTTGTGCCATGATAACAATTAACCCAACACACAAGCAAACAGAAAAACGGCAAGCGAAAAAGAGAGGACGAGATTGGGGAAGAGACGGCGAATAAAACAGCAAGGGTGAAGTGGGGGGAGAGGAAAACGAGAGGCAAATAATGTAAATGCGAGGGTGATGGGTTTGTGATGGGTACTTGGTATATCCTGACATGAGCGAAGACCTCCCCGGCAACGGCGCCAGAAATCCTTCTTGCTACATCTTGAGCTAGCATTGGTTTTCCCCGAAGAGGAGAGGGTGATGCAGCAAGTGTAGCGTAAGTATTTCCCTCAGTTTTGATAACCAAGGTATCAATCCAGTAGGAGGCTCCTCAAAAGTCCCATGCACCAACACAAACAAACTGAGAACTCGCAACCAACGGAATAAAGGGGTTGTCAATCCCTTCACGGCCACTTACGAAAGTGAGATCTGATAGAGAGATAATAATATATTTTTGGTATTCTGTAATATAGATGCAGAAAGTAAAGATGCAAATAAAAGTAGATTGAAAGAAAATATGATAAGAGGTAGACCCGGGGGCCATAGGTTTCACTAGAGGCTTCTCTCGAGATAGCATAAGTATTATGGTGGGTGAACAAATTACTGTCGAGCAACTGATAGAAAAGCGCATAGTTATGAGATTATCTAGGCATGATCGTGTATATAGGCATCACGTCCATAACAAGTAGACCGACTCCTGCCTGCATTTACTACTATTACTCCACACATCGACCGACTCCTGCCTGCATCTAGAGTATTAAGTTCATAAGAACAGAGTAACGCCTTAAGCAAGATGACATGGTGTAGAGGGATAAACACATGCAATATGATATAAACCCCATCTTGTTATCCTCGATGGCAACAATACAATACGTGTATTGCAACCCTTTTTGTCACTGGGTAAGATCACCGAAAGATTGAACCCAAAGCTAAGCACTTCTCCCATGGCAAGAAAGATCAATCTAGTAGGCCAAACCAAATTGATAATTTGAAGAGACTTGCAAAGATAACTCAATCATACATAAAAGAATTCAGAGAAGATTCAAATATTATTCATAGATAAACTTGATCATAAACCCACAATTCATCAGATCTTGACAAACACACCGCAAAAAGAGATTACATCGAATAGATCTCCACAAGAGAGGGGGAGAACATTGTATTGAGATCCAAAAAGAGAGAACAAGCCATCTAGCTAATAACTATGGACCCGTAGGTCTGTGGTAAACTACTCACTACTCATCGGAGAGGCTATGGTGTTGATGTAGAAGCCCTCCATGGGATCTCGCGGATACAGAAGGTTACGGCGGTGGAAATTGTGTTTCGTGGTGCTCCTGGATGTTTCCGGGGTCCGTAGGTATATATAGGAGGAAGAAGTACGTCGGTGGCCGCCCGAGGGGCCCATGAGACAGGGGGGCATGCCCTACAGGGGGGGGGCGCCCTCCTATCTCGTGGGTCCCTTGGAGCTTTCTTGACTTGCACTCCAGGCTCTCCGGATCAGATTTGTTCCAAAAATAACGCTCCCGAAGGTTTCATTCCGTTTTGACTCCGTTTGATATTACTTTTCTTCGAAATACTGAAATAGGCAAAAAAATAGCAATATGGGTTGGGCCTCCGGTTAGTAGGTTAGTCCCAAAAATGATATAAATATGTAGAATAAAGCCCATAAACATCCAAAAGGGGTAATATAATAGCATGGAACAATCAAAAATTATAGATACGTTAGAGACGTAATCACGGGGTCGCAGCTAAGCCCCCGAGTGGGAGAATTGCTCTCCACTCGGAGTGTTTTTTAACTTAGGTGATTACAGCGTTGCAGCTAAGCCCCCGAGTGGGATGGTTGATCTCCACTCAGAGTGTTTCTTAACTTAGGCGATTACGGGGTCGCTGTCGGTGTCAAAACCGGCGGATCTCGGGTAGGGGGTCCCGAACTGGGCTTCTAAGGCTAATGGTAATAGGAGACTAGGGACACGATGATTTACCCAGGTTCGGACCCTCTCGATGGAGGTAATACCCTACTTCCTACTTGATTGATCTTGATGATATGAGTATTACAAGAGTTGATCTACCACGAGATCGTAGAGGCTAAACCCTAGAAGCTAGCCTATGGTATGATTGTCCTCATCCTATGGACTAAACCCTCCGGTTTATATAGACACCGGAGGGGGCTAGGGTTACATAGAGTCGGTTACAGAGAAGGAGATCTACATCCGAATCGCCAAGCTTGCCTTTCACGCAAAGGAGAGTCCCATCCGGATACGGGACGAAGTCTTCAATCTTGTATCTTCATAGTCCAACAGTCCGACCAAAGTACATTGGCCGGCTGTCCGGATACCACCTTATCCAGGAATCCCTCAGTAGCCCCTGAACCAGGCTTCAATGACGATGAGTCCGGCGCGCAGATTGTCTTCGGCATTGCAAGGCGGGTTCCATCTCCGAATACTCCAAGATAAATTTCGAACACAAGGACCGTGTCCGGCTCTGCAAGACAAATTTCATATACCACCGTATAGAGAATAATAATCCACGAATCTAATCTGCTGACAACTCTTCATGGTGTGACATCATGCTGCGGCCCGACTTTTATTCGAACCATTTTTTATAACCAGCCACCACACACATTGCGAGGCGGTTTCTTAGGCACGTCTTGTCAAAGCAGAGATCGTGTCCCCCTTATCGCGGGATCCTCATCAATACGTGTATGGGTAACCCAACCGTGCCATTAATCGTGGTACTTGGAAAATGAGTAATTTTGACAGGCAAGTCGGGAGGTGCACATTTTTTCACCGTCTTTATAAAGGGATAAGGATCCCCTGTTTTCACCCACGCCTTCTTTCTCCTTTGCTCATCCGTTCTCGCACCCTCGAGCTCCTGCGCCCAAGTTCTCACCTTCTCCGTAGGACCATCCGCAGCATGTCTGGAGCGGGAGGCAAGTGGACGGAGGAGGATATCACCAAGCTTCGGGCGGCCAGATACCTGGCCGAAAACATTGTGCACAGGCTTCCGGCGGAGGGACATATCACCTCTATCCCAAAGTCTCGGGAGAGAGTAGTATTCCTCCCTCATTTCATCCGCGGACTAGGATTTCCACTCCACCCGTTCGTCCGCAGGCTCATGTATTACTATGGGCCATATTTCCATGATCTAGCCCCAAATTTCGTCCTCAACATCTCGGTGTTCATGATCGTGTGCGAGGCCTTCCTCCGCATCAGGCCCCACTTTGGCATGTGGCTGAAAATCTTCTGCGTGAAGCCGAAGATCGTCGGTGTCCAGCAGGTGGAGTGCGGAGGCACCATGGTGGGCAAAATGCCCAACGTTACATGGCTTGACGGCTCCTTTGTGGAGACCGTGAAAGGGTGGCAATCGGGGTGGTTCTACATCACCGAGCCACACGACGCCAACTGGGTGGCGGCCCCCAAATTCCGATCCGGAATCCCTATGCGGCTCACCTCTTGGGAGAAGAAGGGTCTGGCCTAGGGTGAACCCGAGGAACTGACCGGACTCGAGACCTGCATCAAGATTATGAGGGACAAGAAGATCAAGCTTGTCAACGTGGTCCAGGTCATGCTCGCCCACCGAATTCTCCCGTGTCAAAGACGGGCATTCAATATGTGGGAGTTCAATCCGGCCGAACACCAGATGCTGCATGAGCTCTTCGACACGATGCATAAGGACATCTGGAAGGTGTTGTTCAAGACCGGTGAAGTTCCTCCTCCCATTTTCGAGGACCGCGGGCTCAGCGCAAAGCGCCTCGTCAATTCGGTAAGTCATCTAACCATCACAAGATGTACCTTTCCCAGCATATTCATAGGAGGATTTTAAGTCATCATGCTGACAAAATAGGAGTATGTGAAGACGGCAGAGTAGATCGACTGTCCGGCTCCGCTGCCCGAAGATCCAGCGACCGCACTCCTGGCGGAGATGCTAGCTCCGACGCCTTATAAGGTGCCAGAGAAGAAGGCCGAAAAGAAGGCCACGGGTACCAGGAAGGGTCTCCGGCGCGAGGTCGCACCGGACGCCTCACTTGAAGATGATGAGGCGCACTCCTCCCACAAAGGGGAGGAGAAGAAGAGGAAATGGGCCGCCCCATCCGGGGAGGCCGGAGGGTCCAAGAAAGAGGCCGCGGGGACCAGGAAGGGTCTCCAGCACCGGGCCGTAGTAGACTCATCGTTAGAAGACGGTGAGGCAGATTCCTCCCATGGAGATGGGGAGGAACATGAAGAAATGCCCCCTCCCCGCACGGGAGAGGAGAAGAAAAGGAAAGCCGCCCCACAGGGGGGGGGGCTAGGACGCCGAAGAAGGGAAAGTTATCCCGTCCGGACCACTCCACCACCATCGCCTACAGCGAGGAGGAGTGGCTACCCAGGGGGAAGCCCCAGGCGAAGTCGTAAGTATCCGCACTCTGTAATATTTTTGTGCGACTCTAACTTTTTGGTTCGTCATAACACCGAACACGTGTATGCAGTCCGGCCAGGTCCAATCTCGGGGCATCCTCTTCGGATGGGTCCTTGAGTGCATCGGAGATGCATTTCTCCCGACGGCCACCTCCCCACGACCCGCGGATGACACCGAGGTGTTGTCCCAAAGGATATTAGAGCAGGGGGCGATGCTTCCGGAGACGCGGCAAGGAAAAATCCCAGACGCCGGGCACATGGGGGGGGGGTAAGACCCCCATGGATTATGCGGACGGGAGCCGCAGCAAGTTTGGCTCCCTGCCAGTTACTGCACCGGAGCCTTCACGGGTTCCGGATTCAAGTGAGAAGCCCCTCGCTAAGGAGGGCGAGCCGGCCGTGCCGATGACCTCCACCCAGCCGGAGGCACCGGATAATTTGCTGGAAGTGCTTCGCAGCGCTTCCCTCAACGAAGAGTACCGTACTCTCCTGGGTATGGTGATTGAGAAGGTCTGGTCCGCCAAAAGCGGGTTGACCGAAGCTTGTACCAATCTCCTAACGGGCTTTGAGGTAAGTAATGAAAAGTGTGAGAAAATATCACCCAATAGACAGTAGCCCCTGATACTCTGTTTGGTGTTTCGGAAAGAGAAAACCAAACGGAGGGTCAATTTCTAATCCGCAGGAGTCTAACAGTTCTTGTCTATGGTAATGAGCAGGCGCTGCTACTGACCGCCGCTGTGTGCACAGCTGAGGTTGCCGGACTCAGGCAGGAACTGGGACAAGCCACAAAAGAGCTCGACCTCGTAAAGAGGCAGCTCGAGAGAACAAAGGTAAGTGATACCCCGTTCGTGGGTCACGTAGAGAAGAAAAATTTGTGAGGCTAACAAAAAGCATCATGATTTTAAATAGGGGCGGCGACCTAAGTGGCAACCCTATAGAAAGCGCTGTCCGAAGCCAAAGCCAAGGCGGCCACAGAGCGCGCCGAGCGTGAGAAACAAGATGCTCGGGTGGGGGAGGTACAGCAAGAGCTCCAGGAGTTCGGCAAGAAGTTTGAGTCATTGGAGCATGACTTCAAGATGCAAGAGTCCGAGCTTGCCAAAGCCCTCGAGAGTGCAAAAGATGCCAAGGCCGAAGCCAAAAAGGCCCTCTAGGAAATCCAGCCGGCCAAGAAGATAGCGGCGGGTAAGGCATTCATTATGCAAAGCAAGCATGTGGAGGAGACATTTCTTTTACTCACCCGCATTCGGAGCTCTCCGGGGGCATTCGCAGATCTGCCACGCAGCATATCAGATGACGCGGAGTTCTACCATGCCGAAGAGGGGAGCTCGACGGAGAAGTTGTTTTGGTCCCAGTATACTGGAGCCGAACACCCAATGTCTCTGAGTGACCAACTGAAGCAGTTGGTCGAACTCCACGGGGCGGCCAAATTGGCCATGAAGGACCTCATAGTCCGGATGTGGCCTGGTGAGCCCCTGCCCGATAGCTACTTCGGCCTTATAAAGCGGATGGTAAGTGATATGTCCATTTTGCATCATGCTTTTATATCAATATTTATTGCATTATGGGCTGTTATTGCACATTATATCGCAATACTTATGGCTATTCTTTCTTATTTTATAAGGTTTACCATGAAGAGGGGGAATGCCGACAGTTGGAATTCTGGCTGGAAAAGGAGAAAATGTTGGAAACCTATTTTTCACAACTCCAAAAGTCCGGAAACTCCACGAAACAACTTTTTGGATTTAATAAGAATTTATCAGCGAAAGAAATAGGCCAGGGGTCCACACCCTGTCCAGGAGACAGGGGCGCCCCCCATAGGGCGCGCCCCCTATCTCCTGGGCCCCCTGGTGGGCCTCCAGCGTCCATATTTTGCTATATCATCACTTTTACCCTGGGAAAAATCGTGGGCAAGCTTACGGGACGAAACTCCGCCGCCACGAGGCGGAACCTTGGCGGAACCAATCTAGGGCCATGGCGGAGCTGTTCTGCCGGGGACACTTCCCTCCGGGAGGGGGAAATCATCACCAACGTCATCACCAACGATCCTCTCATCAAAAGGGGGTCAATCTCCATCAACATCTTCACCAGCACCATCTCCTCTAAAAACCCTAGTTCATCTCTGGTATCCAATCTTGTATCAAAACCACAAATTGGTACCCGTGGGTTGCTAGTAGTGTTGATTACTCCTTGTAGTTGATACTAATTGGTTTACTTGGTGGAAGACCATATGTTCAGATCCTTTATGCATATTATTACTTCTCTGATTATGAACATGAATATGCTTTGTGAGTAGTTACGTTTGTTTCTGAGGACATGGGTGAAGTCTTGCTATTAGTAGTCATGTGAATTTGGTATTCATTCGATATTTTGATGA
Organism: Triticum aestivum; assembly: GCF_018294505.1. Lineage (NCBI taxonomy): Eukaryota > Viridiplantae > Streptophyta > Magnoliopsida > Poales > Poaceae > Triticum > Triticum aestivum. The sequence goes on along the minus strand of NC_057795.1, from coordinate 393,060,567 downwards.
GATGTATGTTGTCTTTTCCTCTAGTGGTGTTATGTGAACGTCGACTACATGACACTTCACCATTATTTGGGCCTAGAGAAGGCATGGGGAAGTAATAAGTAGATGATGGGTTGCTAGAGTGACAGAATCTTAAACCCTAGTTTATGTGTTGCTTCGTTAGGGGTTGATATGGATCCATATGTTTAATGTTGTGGTTAGGTTTACCTTAATACTTCTTTTGTAGTTGCAGATGCTTGCAATAGGGGTTAATCATAAGTGGGATGCTTGTCCAAGTTAGGGCAGTACCCAAGTACCGGTCCACCCACATATAAAATTATCAAAGTACCGAACGCGAATCATATGAACGTGATGAAAACTAGCTTGACGATAATTCCCAATGTGTCCTCGGGAGCTCCTTTATTATTTTTAGAATTTGTCCAGGCTTATCCTTTGCTACATAAAGGATTGGGCCACCTTGCTGCACTTATTTACTTTATTTACTTGTTTCTCGTTACTATTTATCTTATCACAAAACTATCTGTTACCTACAATTTCAGTGCTTGCAGAGAAAACCTTACTGAAAATCGCTTATCATTTCCTTCTGCTCCTCATTGGGTTCGACACTCTTACTTATCAAAAGGACTATGATGGATCCCCTACACTTGTGGGTCATCAAGAATCTTTTCTGGCACCGTTGCCGGGGAGTGTAGTGCTTTTGGTGAGTGGAACTTGGTAAGGAAACATTTATTTAGTGTGCTGAAATTTTTTGTTACTTGTCACTATGGAAACTAATCCTTTGAGGGGCTTGTTTGGGGTATCTTCACCCCAACCAGAAGAGCAAAGAGTTTCTCCTCAACCTACTGAACTTGATGAAAATATTTACTTTGAGATTCCTTCGGGTATGATAGAGAAACTGCTAGCCAATCCATTTGAAGGAGATGGAACATTGCATCCCGATTTACACCTTATCTTTGTGGATGAAGTTTGTGGATTATTTAAGCTTGCAGGTATTCCCGATGATGTTGTCAAAAGGAAGGTCTTCCCTTTATCTTTGAAGGGAGATGCAATGACATGGTATACGCTATGTGATGATACAAGATCTTGGAATTATAAGCGATTGAAGTTGGAATTTCACCAGAAGTTCTATCCTATGCATCTTGTTCATCGTGATCGTAATTACATATATAATTTCTGGCCTCGTGAAGGAGAAATCATCGCTCAAGCTTGTGGGAGTCTTAAGTCAATGTTATATTCATGCCCCAATCGTGAGCTCTCTCGGGAAATGATTATTCAGAATTTCTATGCTCGGCTTTCTCTTGATAATTGCAACCTGCTCGATACTTCCTGTGCTGGTTCTTATATGCTGAAGACTATTGATTTCAAATGGGACTTATTGGAAAGAATTGAATGCAACTCTTAATATTGGGGTTCCGATGATGGTAAGGAGTCAGGTATGACACCTAAGTTCGATTGTGTTAAATCTTTTATGGATACCGATGTTTTTCGTGGATTTAGCGCTAAGTACGGACTTGACTCTGAGATAGTAGCTACTTTTTGTGAATATTTTGCTACTCACGTTGATCTCCCTAAAGAGAAGTGGTTTAAATATAATCCTCCTATTGAAGTGAAAGTAGTTGCACCTATTACAGTCGAGGAAAAGACTATCACCTATAGTGATCTTATTATTCCTACTGCTTATGTTGAAAAAACCCCTTTTCCTGTTAGGATTAAGGATCATGCTAAAGCTTCGACAGTTGTTCGTAAGAGTAATAATAGGACTTATACACCTCCTGAGCAAATTAATGTTGAACCTAGTATTGCTATGGTTAAAGATCTCTTGGATGAGGACTTAGATGGGCATGTCATTTCTTTCTTGGGTGAGACTGCTAATATTGCTAGACCTGATACTAAGACACATAAACCTGTCGTAGGCACGCCTATTATTCCTATTAAAATAGGAGATCACTGTTATCATGGCTTATGTGATATGGGTGCCAGTGCTAGTGCAATACCTTATGATCTTTATAAAGAAATTATGCACGACATTGCACCCGTTGAATTAGAAGACATTGATATTACTATTAAGCTTGCTAATAGGGATACCATTAAACCTATTGGCATTGTTAGAGATGTTGAAGTTTTGTGTGGAAGGTTAAATACCATGCTGATTTTCTTGTTCTTGCTTCCCCACAAGATGCCTTTTGTCCCATTATTTTTGGTAGGCCCTTTTTGAATATTGCTAGTGCTAAGATTAATTGTGAAAATAATATTGTCACTGTTGGCATAGATGGTATGTCTCATGAGTTTAATTTTGCTAAGTTTAGTAGACAACCTCGTGAAAGGGAACCACCTAGCAAGGATGAGATTATTGGTCTTGCTTCCATTGCTGTTCCTCCAACTGATCCGTTAGAACAATATTTGCTAGACCATGAAAACGATATATTTATGAAGGAAAGAAGGGAAATAGATGAAGTGTTCCTTAAACAGGAACCTATGCTGAAACATAACCTTCCCATTGAAATTCTTGGGGACCCCCCTCCACCCAAGGGTGATCCCGTGTTTGAACTAAAACCATTACCTGATAATCTTAAGTATGCTTATCTTGATGAAAAAGAAATATATCATGTTATTACTAGTGCTAACCTTTCAGAGAAAGAAGAAGAAAGACTATTGAAAACTCTGAAGAAGCACCGAGCTGCTATTGGATATACTCTGGATGATCTTAACGGCGTTAGTCCCACATTATGTCAACACAAAATTAATATGGAGGTCGATGCCAAACTAGTTAGAGATCCTCAAAGACGATTAAATCCCAAGATGAAGGAAGTGGTAAAAAAGAGATACTAAAGCTCCTTGAGGCAAGTATTATTTATCCCATTGCTGATAGTGAATGGGTAAGTCCTGTCCATTGTGTCCCTAAAAAGGGAGGTATTACCGTCGTTCCTAATGATAAAGATGAATTGATTCCGCAAAGAATTATTACAGGTTATAGGATGGTAATTGATTTCCGTAAGTTAAATAAAGCTACTAAGAAATATCATTACCATTTACCTTTTATTGATCAAATGCTAGAAAGGCTATCCAAACACACACATTTTTGCTTTCTAGATGGTTATTCTGGCTTCTCTCAAATACCTGTGTCCGTGAAGGATCAATCTAAAACTACTTTTACTTGCCCTTTTGATACTTTTGCTTATAGACGTATGCCTTTTGGTTTATGTAATGCACCTGCTACCTTTCAAAGTTGCATGATGGCTATATTCTCTGATTTTTGTGAAAAGATTTGTGAGGTATTCATGGATGACTTCTCCGTCTATGGATCATATTTTGATGATTGTTTGAGCAACCTTGATCGAGTTTTGCAGAGATGCGAAGACACTAGTCTCGTCCTGAATTGGGAAATTGTCACTTTATGGTTAATGAAGGCTTTGTCTTGGGGCACAAGATCTCCGAGGGAGGTATTGAAGTTGATAAAGCCAAAGTTGATGCTATTGAAAAGATGCCATGTCCCAAGGACATCAAAGGTATAAGAAGTTTCCTTGGTCATGCCGGTTTTTATAGGAGGTTAAGGACTTTTGTAAAATCTCTAGGCCTCTGACTAATTTATTGCAAAAAGATATTCCTTTTGTCTTTGATGATGATTGTGTAGAAGCTTTTGAAACACTTAAGATAGCTTTGATCACTGCACCTATTGTTCAGCCACCTGATTGGAATTTACCTTCTGAAATTATGTGTGATGCTAGTGATTATGCTGTAGATGTTGTTCTTGGGAAAAGAGTTGATAAGAAATTGAATGTTATCCAGTATGCTAGTAAGACTCTTGATACTGCCCAGAGAAATTATGCTACTACTGAAAGAGTTCTTAGCAGTTGTGTTTGCATGTGATAAGTTTAGACCTTATATTATTGATTCCAAAGTTACTATTCACACTGATCATGCTGCTATTAAATATCTTATGGAAAAGAAAGATGCTAAGCCTAGACTCATTAGATGGGTTCTCTTGCTCCAAGAATTTGACTTGCATATTATTGATAGAAAAGGAGTTGAGAACCCCATTGCAGATAACTTGTCTAGGTTAGAGAATGTTCTTGATGACCCACTACCTATTAATGATAGCTTTCCTGATGAACAATTAGCGGTCGTCAATGCTTCTCATACTGCCCCTTGGTATGCTGATTATGCTAATTACATTGTTGCTAAATTTATACCGCCTAGTTTCACATACCAGCAAAAGAAAAAGTTCTTTTATGATTTAAGACATTACTTCTGGGATGATCCACATCTTTATAAAGAAGGAGTAGATGGTATTATTAGACGTTGTGTGCGTGAGCATGAACAGGAACAATTTCTATGTAATTATCACTCTGAATCTTATGGAGGACACCACGCTGGAGATAGAACTGCACACAAGGTACTACAATCTGGTTTTTATTGGCCTACTCTTTTCAAAGATGCCTGTAAGTTTGTCTTATCTTGTGATGAATGTCAAAGAATATGTAACATTAGTAGACGACAAGAAATGCCTATGAATTACTCTCTTGTTATTGAACCGTTTGATGTTGGGGCTTTGATTATATGGGACCTTTTCCGGCCTCTAATGGTTATACACATATTTTAGTTGTTGTTGATTACGTTACTAAGTGGGTAGAAGCTATTCCAACTAGTAGTGTTGATCATAACACTTCTATTAAAATGCTTAAAGAAGTTATTTTTCTGAGGTTTGGAGTCCCTAGATATCTTATGACTGATAGTGGTTCACATTTTATTCATGGTGCTTTCCGTAAGATGCTTGCTAAGTATGGTGTCAATCATAGAATAGCATCTCCTTATCATCCGCAGTCTAGTGGTCAAGTAGAGTTGAGCAATAGAGAGCTCAAATTAATTATGCAAAAGACTATGAATAGATCTAGAAAGAATTGGTCCAAAAAACTTGATGATGCATTATGGGCCTATAGAACTGCATACAAAAATCCTATAGGTATGTCTCCTTATAAGATGGTTTATGGAAAAGCGTGTCATTTACCTCTTGAACTTGAACATAAAGCATATTGGGCTATTAAAGAGCTCAATTATGACTTCAAACTTGCCGATGAGAAGAGGTTATTTGATATTAGCTCACTTGACGAATGGAGAACCCAAGCATATGAGAATGCCAAGGTTTTCAAAGAAAAAGTCAAACGCTGGCATGATAAGAGGATACAAAAGCGTGAGTTTAACGTAGGAGATTATGTGTTATTATTCAACTCTCGTCTAAGATTTTTTGCAGGAAAAATTCTCTCAAAATGTGAAGGTCCCTATGTTATCGAGGAGGTCTATCGTTCTGGTGCTATAAAAATCAACAACTTCGAAGGCATGAATCCGAGGGTGGTAAACAGTCAAATAATTAAACATTATATTTCAGGTAATCCTATCAATGTTGAAACTAATATTATTGAAACCATAACCCCCGAGGAATACATAAGGGACACTTTCCAGAACGTTTCAGACTCTGAAAAGGTATAGGTATGTGGTACGGTAAGTAAACCGACTCCAAAACAACTTTAACGGCAACTTTTATCAGTTTTGGATTATTTAAGAATTTTAGGAAGGAAGAAGTAGTCCGAAAGGGACACGAGGCTCCCACGAGAGAGGAGCCCCCCCCTGTAGGGCGCGCCCCCTTGTCTCGTGGGCACCTCGTGTGCCTCCTGGACTCCGTTTTCTTGTATGTTACGTATTTTGGTCAGTAAAAATTCATTATATATACTCCCGAAGGTTTTGACCACCGTATCACGCAAATATCCTCTGTTTTCGTTTCGAGCTATTTCTGTTTCAGACCTAGAGCATCATGACGTCTCCAAGCGCTCCCAAGGACAAGTTTTTCAAGAGGGTTATCAACCCCTATCTCGCGGAGGTGTTGCAACACCCTCAAACCATTGAGATGCGTGGGGGGTGCCGCACATCTGCGATGTGGAGGGACCAAGGCGTACCGGGAGCGTGGAGACAAAGCTCGAAGCCATGGAGCAGGAAGTTTTCAAGTGTCAAGGGATGGTGGAGCGTGGACTCAATGCCAACCAGATGATGATCACGGAGTTCACCAACAACCACAAGCTAGATGCTAAAGTCATTGGGGAGACCATCTTCAAGCTTCAAGAGAAAATCGAGCACCTCCAAGCCCAGATCTATGACCTGCAAAACTAGAACTGTGAGTATGAATATAGATTCAAGCGAATGAGTTTGGCTGCAGATTTAAGGATCCCGGAGACTCGATCATCCTTTTATGATGGAGAACCTATGCCTTGGAAGACGAATGACAATCCTACATCATCAACGACTCCCACTTCACCACCTCCGAGGAAATAATTACATGGGTATGGGCACTCCCCTTGGCAACTACCAAGCTTGGGGGAGGTGCCCCGGTATCGTATCACCATCACACTCTTATCTTTACCGCTTTATTAAGTTCGATCCTTTTAGTAGTATCTTGATCTAGTAGTTTTGATATCAAGTAGTTTGAGTTTTGCTTTGTGATCTCTTTTTGTAATCGAGTCCGTGTGCTATCTATAATAAAGTATAGTGTTGAGTCAAGGGCTTTGCTATGTTGCTATGATCTTGAGAAAGTAGAAAGAATAAAAGAGTTCATATTGATCTTATGGATAGTGATAACTTCACACATAGAAAGTATGAGGCATAAAAATTGTTGAGAGTTGATGAACATAGCCTTAGTCATCGTTGCAATTAATAGGAAGTGATAAGGAAAGAGGGGTTCACATATAAATGTATTATCTTGGACATCTTTTATGATTGTGAAGCACTCATTAAGTATGACATGCTAAAATAGTTGATGTTCGACAAGGAAGACAACGTAATGGTTTATGTTTTCCGACATCTCAGTTAAAGTATATTGTCATTGACCTTACAAACATGTTGAACTTGCCTTTCCCTCTCATGCTAGCCAAATTCCTAGCACCAAGTAGAAATACTACTTGTGCTTCCAAATATCCTTAAACCCAGTTTTGCCATGAGAGTCCACTATACCTACCTATGGATTGAGTAAGATCCTTCAAGTAAGTTGTCATCGGTGCAAGCAATAAAAATTGCTCTCTAAATATGTATGACTTATTAGTGCAGAGAAAATAAGCTTTGTACGAACTTGTTGTGGAAGTAATAAAAGTGACAGACTACATAATAAAGGTCCACATACAAGGGGCAATATAAAGTGACGTTCTTTTGCATTAAGATTTTATGCATCAACCCTAAATGTGCATGACAACCTCTGCTTCCCTCTGCGAAGGGCCTATCTTTTACTTTATGTTTTTACTTTATGCTTGATTCAAGGTGATCTTCACCTTTCCCTTTTTATTTTATCCTTTGGCAAGCTCCTCGTTTTTGAAAGATCATGATATATATATCCAATTGGATGTAAGTTAGCATGGGTTATTATTGTTGACATCACCTAATGGTGAATACGTTGGGAGGCAACACAATAAGCCCCTATCTTTCTCAGTGTCCGGCTGAAACTCTATAACCACAAGTACTGTGTGAGTGTTAGCAATTGTAGGAGACTACGAGATAGTTGAGTATGTGAGCTTGTTGAAAAGCTCTATTATTGACTCTTTCTGATGTTACGATAAATTGCAATTGCTTCAATGACTGAGATTATAGTTTGTTAGTTCCCAATGAAGTTTTTGAACCATACTTGACATTGTGAATTGCTTGTTACTTGAGCATAGGAAAGCATATGACAAAATTTATATATGTTGCTGTTATTAGAATGATCACGATGCCCTCATGTCTGTATTTTATTTTTATCGACACCTCTATCTCTAAACACGCGGACATATTTTTCGATTTTGGCTTCCGCTTGAGGAAAAGCGAGGTCTAAGCTTGGGGGAGTTGATACGTCCATTTTGCATCATGCTTTTATATCAATATTTATTGCATTATGGGCTGTTATTACACATTATATCTCAATACTTATGGCTATTCTCTCTTATTTTACAAGGTTTACCATGAAGAGGGGGAATGCCAGCAGCTGGAATTCTGGCTAGAAAAGGAGCAAATGTTGGAAACCTATTCTGCACAACTCCAAAAGTCCGGAAACTCCACGAAACAACCTTTTGGATTTAATAAGAATTTATGAGCGAAAGAAATACGCTAGGGGGCCCACACCCTGTCGAGGAGACAGGAGAGCCCCCCTATAGGGCGCGCCCCCTATCTCTTGGCCCCCCTGGTGGGCCTCCGGCATGCATCTTCTTCTATATCATCACTTTTACCCTGGAAAAAATCGTGGGCAAGCTTACGGGACGAAACTCCGCCTCCACGAGGCGGAACCTTGGCGGAACCAATCTAGGGCTCTGGCGGAGCTGTTCTGTCGGGGACACTTCCCTCCGGGAGGGGGAAATCATCACCAACGTCATCACCAACGATCCTCTCATCCGGAGGGGGTCAATCTCCATCAACATCTTCACCAGCACCATCTCCTCTCAAAACACTAGTTCATCTCTTGTACCCAATCTTGTATCAAAACCACAAATTGGTACCTATGGGTTGCTAGTTGTGTTGATTACTCCTTGTAGTTGATACTAATTGGTTTACTTGGTGGAAGACCATATGTTTAGATCCTTTATGCATATTATTACTCCTCTGATTATGAACATGAATATGCTTTGTGAGTAGTTACGTTTGTTCCTGAGGACATGGGTGAAGTCTTGCTATTAGTAGTCATGTGAATTTGGTATTCGTTCGATATTTTGATGAGATGTATGTTGTCTTTTCCTCTACTGGTGTTATGTGAACATAGACTACATGACACTTCACCATTATTTGGGCCTAGAGGAAGGCATGGGGAAGTAATAAGTAGATGATGGGTTGCTAGAGTGACAGAAGCTTAAAACCTAGTTTATGCGTTGCTTCGTTAGGGGTTGATATGGATCCATATGTTTAATGCTATGGTTAGGTTTACCTTAATACTGCTTTTGTAGTTGCGGATGCTTGCAATAGGGGTTAATCAGAAGTGGGATGCTTGTCCAACTTAGGGCAGTACCCAAGTACCGGTCCACCCACATATCAAATTATCAAAGTACCGAACGCGAATCATATGAACGTGATGAAAACTAGCTTCACGATAATTCCCAATGTGTCCTCGGGAGCTCCTTTATTATTATTAGAATTTGTCCAGGCTTATCCTTTGCTACATAAAGGATTGGACCACCTTGCTGCACTTTATTTACTTGTTGCTCGTTACTATTTATCTTATCACAAAACTATCTGTTACCTACAATTTCAGTGCTTGCAGAGAAAATCTTACTGAAAACCGCTTATCATTTCCTTCTGCTCCTTGTTGGGTTCGGCACTCTTACTTATTGAAAGGACTACTATAGATCCCCTACACTTGTGGGTCATCCGTAAGTGCCTGTCCGCGGCTTGAAGTTATCAAGTAGTCCGTCTGTATTGAGGGTGCCCGCCGGGCCTTTGCCCGTGCGAAGGTGCATTGGGCCAGATTGGGCGCTAAGAAGCTGGTGAAGGACGGACCCCCAAAGGGTATGGAGCACCGCTGCCCTGAGAAATAGTATGATGGTGTCATGAAAGGCGCTCACCTTGTGGCCGATGAATGCACCAAGAACTTAATTTTTGAGTCAATGGACTCGTGTTGTCTTTTGTAATATGAGAATAACGCTTTGGTGATTTAAAATATTACCTTTTGTGCGGCCGTTTATAAAATTCCGAGAGTAGGCCAGTCGTCGACTTCCACCCCCGTGTAGCTAGTACTGGGGTGTTCGTGGAAAACCCAAACACTCTTTATCCAAGTTCTTGGTCCTTTAAGGAGGTTGTTCGGTGCAGCGAACGAGGCAATCGGACTATACGGCTTTATAACTCTCACTTGGCCATAGAAGTCTATAATTTTAAATTTCGGCGAAGCCCCTAGTATTTGGAAGGCCGAACTGGGGCGCTTTACACGCCTAAATCAGACAAGGCCAATTCCTCGCCTTAAGCGGAAAAAAATCTTTAAGGATTTAGTACCTCTCGAACAGCGACCAGCTCTCACCGCATCATGATAGTCAGTTTTCGGCTTTCTCTACTGAGGTGCTCGTCTGGTAGAACCGGGACACAATCGCAGTAGTTCTCCCTGTGCTACCTTAGCCGATATAGCGGAACATAAGGTACCAAAACAAGGGAGCCGGGCTAACCCAACTATTGACCAAGACATGATTCGGAGTTGATGCATATAATGCTATAAGTTCGGGGTGCTGCACTGTCGAAAGTGTTCGGACTTTTATTGCTAGGTTATGGGGCTCAATAAAAAGCCCTTGGCGAACTGATCGTACCAAAGTGTACGGATCCAACATTAAAAAATATTCAAGGGAAAATATGTAGTAATAAGAAGCTGACGTTGTATACCAGTTCCCATTGTTATTTGGATAATACGGCAAGGCATATGTGTACAATTAATGCATTACGCAGAAACAAATAGGACTATTTGACACGTCCTGTCCAAGGGCAGGCTGCATGTGGGTATGTAAAAACAGGTATAACGATCATTGAAATAGACCACCTGGGTATTCCCTTGTGTGCAAAGCCTCTTGCCTCCTTGGTGTTCCCCCTAGTGATGAATCCGGTAGTCTAGTTCTCTGAAGGGGCTACCCGAAAGTAGGGTCCTGAAAAAAAGAAAGTAGAAGGTAGTGCGGGCCTAGTAGAGGCTAAACCGCATTGTGAACTGCATCGTCGACTCGCCTCCGCGTATGCCCATGGTATTTTAGTGCGTAGTTGTGTACGCATGGCACAAATGCCTCCTTAATGGGGCTGGGGCAGAGGCCGGATTGCTAATCGAGCTCTTGGCGTGCCTGGCCATCCTGCTGCGGGGTGCTCCGGACTCGCTTGACGGTGTTCGGGGTTGTTATGGCCGATTGGGCTGTCTGTCGAAGAAGGCTGCTTTGTACTTCTGCCATAAGGGCCGTAGTGTGCTCTTCCGTACGGAGGGAGCGGTCTGTGTTTTCGTTGACTGTTATAACCCCACGGGGTCCTAGCATTTTGAGCTTGAGGTATGCATAGTGCGGTACCGCAAGGAATCGAGCGAACGTAGTTCGACCCAGTAGTGCATGATAGCCACTACGGAAAGGGACGATATCGAAGATTAAGTCCTCGCTTCGGAAATTATCCGGAGATCCAAAGACCACTTCCAGTGTTATTGAGCCCGTACAGCGGGCCTCTACCCCTGGGATTACACCTTTAAAGGCGGTTTTGGTTGGTTTGATCCATGAGGGATCGATGTCCATTTTGCGCATTGTGTCTTGATAGAGTAGGTTCAGGCTACTGCCACCGTCCATGAGGACTCGCGTGAGATGGAATTCGTCGATGATTGGGTCAAGGACCAGTGCGGCTGAGCCGCCATGACGGATGCTGGTAGGATGGTCCCTCTGATCGAAGGTGATCGGGCAGGATGACCATGGGTTAAACTTTGGGGCGACTGGCTCCATCGCATAGACGTCCCTAAGTGCACGCTTTTGTTCCCGTTTGGGGATGTGGGTGGCATAGATCATGTTTACCGTTTTCACCTAGGGGGGGGGATTTCTTCTGTCCCCCAGTGTTCGAACGCTGGGACACCTCGTCGTCATCGCTGTGCAGCCCCTTGTCCTTGTTTTCGGCGTTCACCTTGCGGGCCTGTTTGAACACCCAGCAATCTCTATTAGTGTGATTTGCTAGTTTGTCGGGGGTGCCGTGAATCTGGCACGAGCAGTCGAGTATGCGGTCCAGATTGGACGATCCCGGATTGTTTCTTTTGAACGGCTTTTCCGCGGACCGGATTTAGAGTTGCTGAATCCGGCATTGACTGTCGTACCTTCGGCATTGTCACCATTGTTCTGACGCTTATGTCTGTTGCGCCGTGGTTGTCCGTTACTGTCGCAGGCATCTGAAGTGCCGGAGTTTCCTGGCGTAGTGTTGCTGCGAGCCAGCCAGCTGTCCTCGCCTGCGCAAAAGCGGGTCATGAGTGTCATGAGGGCTGCCATGGACTTCGGTTTTTCTTGCCGAGGTGTCGGGCGAGCCACTCGTCGCGGAAATTATGCTTAAAGGCTGCCAGGGCCTCGGCGTCCGGACAGTTGACAATTTGGTTCTTTTTAGTTAGGAACCGAGTCCAGAAATTTCTGGCTGACACTCCAGGATGTTGGGTAATGTGACTTAATTCATCAGCATTCGGTGGTCTCACGTAGGTGCCTTGGAAGTTGTCGAGGAATGAGTCCTCAAGATTTTCCCAACTACCGATGGAATTCGCTGGCAGGCTATTCAGCCAATGTCTAGCTGTCCGTTTGAGCTTCAGGGGGAGATACTTGATGGCATGTAGATCATCACCACGAGCCATATGAATGTGGAGAAGAAAATCTTCAATCCACACCGCGGGGTCCGTTGTGCCATCGTATGACTCGATGTTGACAGGTTTGAACCCTTCTGGGAATTCATGATCCATTACTTCATCAATGAAGCAAAGGGGGTGTGCGGCGCCTCTGTGCCGGGATATGTCACGACGCAGTCCGGCTAAGTCTGGTCGTGTCAGGACCCTGATCCTGAGTCACACCGATCTAGCATGTAATACATCATATCACTTTGCGGCCTCACGCACGGTATTCCCACGGGTGCCACTTTACCTGGCCCGGGACCGTTTGCGCCTTTTGGCTCACGTATATGATAGTGCCGCTAGCATCCATATCACAAAGAACCCGGGCTGACATGGCTAGTCATGAACCCAAAGTGGCACTAACTTACAGGGACAGGCATACATGACCCAGCAACGAACGTGTCGGTCATCAGCGAGTGAATCTAGGCTGTAGCACTGGGCTAGCAGGACTCCGGTGAACCGGGCTGTAGCGGGCTAACAGGACTCCGGAATTCATCGCGTGACATTTCCCCGAGGGGATAGACACAGGAACGAAGAAGGACACATGCCGGCCAGCCTAAGTGTTCCGGAGCAGTAGCAAGCTACCAAGGCTCAGTGGAAGCACTAGGAGACATTTCCCGGTAAGAGAGGCTACTAAGGATAACAACTAGATAGTCAGATCCCACACATACCAAGCATTTCAATAACATACACACAATATGCTCGATATCTGCAAACACAACATGGCATCACAACATGACTCTACAACTCAAGCATTTTATTCAATAGGCTCCGAGGAGCGAGATATTACAAACATGGGTCTCATGACACAACAATCAGAGCATACAAGTCAAGCACATGCGGAAGCTTAACATGTCTGAGTACAGACATCTACAAAAGAAAAAGGCTGAGAAGCCTGACTGTCTATCAGATCCTGCCGAGGGCACAAGATCGTAGCTGAGGTAACAAGCTAAATGTCGAAGTCCACGCGGTACTACTAGCGAGACTGAAGTCTCTCTGCAAAAACATAAATTAAGCAACATGAGTACAAATGTACCCAGCAAGACTTACATCAGAACTAACTACATATGCATCATTATCAACAAAGGGGATGGTGGGGTTTAACTGCAGCAAGCCAGCTTTGACTCGGTGGCTATCCTGAACTATGACTGCAAGTAACTCTTTTGAGGTGGCGCACACGAGTACACATATCCACCATCTCAATACACCACTATGGATCCGCTCCTGTCTCCCTACGAGAACGCCATCCATAGCACTCACGCATATCTTGCGTATTTTAAAGTATCCACTTTCACTTGTCTATGAACTGTACAGGCAACCCAGAAGTCCTTTAGCGCGGACACGACTATTCGAATAGATCATATTAACCCTGCAGGGGTGTACTTCTTCACAAACGCTCTCACCACTTACCGCCGTTTACACGACATGTACTCGGCAACCTTCAAGCGGAAGCCCAGCGAGGGTGTCGGCCACGACCTGACTAACCACACAAGTCTCTCGTCCAGGTTTATCGCCTATTCGGGTTCCATCCGCAAGGAGATGCGTCCAGGGTGTCGCTCACAGCCCCAAACGATGTGAGCAGGGTTCCCAAGCCCACCATCCGGGTGCCACTTGGTACACCGTGCCACTGTGCCTAGTCTGACCCAAGCCCACCTGTACCGGGTGCCACTTGGTAGACTACTAACACTACCTACAAACACCAGAAATTAGTTGCAACTCCTGGATAGAGATTAGGTTGATTAATAAGTCGAGAGAGCTTGGAGCGCCCGGAGCCCAATGTGTGGTAGTAATTGTTCATGGATCACAAACACAGAACTCAGTTCCTGAGGACGGCTGCAATGAGACAACCCACCATGTACTCGTACATGGCCTCTCACCGCTACCTTTACCAAATCGTGTTCACACACTTAGCTCACACACAGTAGGACATGTTTACACACCTCTGATTCATCCCCGATGAATCAGACCTGACTCAACTCTAAGTAGTAGCAGGCATGACAAACAAGCATGAATGAGTAGGCACATCAGGGCTCAAACAACTCCTTCTCATGCTAGTGGGTTTCATCTATTTACTGTGGCAATGACAGGTCATGCAGAGGATAAAGGGGTTCAACTACCATAGCAAGTAACAGTTGTATCGTTGTTGTCCTAATGCAGTAAAATAGAGCAGGAGCGAGAGAGTGGGATTGTATCGGAATGAACAAGGGGGTTTTGCTTGCGTGGCACTTCTGAAGATAATATAGTTCTTCATTGGTGTCATCGAACTCATCGTCGGAACATCGTCTACTGAGAGGGGACAAATACCGGCAAACAAGGGAGAACACAATCAATGCAATGCAACAATATGATGCATGAATGTGATATGGCAATATGCTATGGTTTGAGCAAATGCAGCTAGCAACAAGTTAAATGAAGTTGGTTTGAATCCAAAATTCAAATCCAAACTCCATATGTGAAGGTTTAAATGTCATTTAATTTAATTGTCCTAAACAGCAGCTATAAATTGTTCTAACATGCATGAAAATGGTACAGATGGATAGATTGGATTTTTCTGATCATTTTTCATATATAATTTGTTTCATTTGGAGTTACGGTTGAATTTATATGATTTTTAGAAGTTTTGGATATTTTCTGAAATAAATAAATCATTTCTGATTTATTTAAAACTCCAGAAAACATTTACTGCATCAGCATGACGTATTAGTGACATCAGCAGGTCAACGGACGACCCAGGTCAAACCTGACCAGTGGGGCCCACTAGTCAGTGACACAAAGTCCGCTACAGAGGCTGACATGTGGGACCCGGTCAAAGCTGACGTGGCCAAGTCAACATTGACAGGCGGGGCCCACTGTGGTTAGTGTTAATCCAACAGAGAAATAATACTAATTAGATTAGGCATTGGGATGTAACGCCCCGAGACCGACGCTCCAGTAGACTTCCAGCTATTCCGAGTTTCGTCGTGTGATTTGTTTTATGTGTTGCATTTCATCATGTCATCATGTGCATTGCATCATCATGTTTTCAAAACTTGCATCCGTCCCAGTCTCCTCGTTCCTTCCGTTGTCCGTTCTGAGCCCAACCACACTTGCACGCGCCCGCGGCACGTCCGAAATAATATTTTATTAGTGGCCGGAAAATGTTCTCGGAATGGGTTGAAAGTTGGCATGCAGTGTCGTTTTGTTGTCAGTAGACCGCCTGCCAAGTTTCATCGCATTCGGAGTCCGTTTGACGTCCCAATGGATAAATATAGCGGCAATAGTAGCCGGTCTAACGTCGGACGTTTTCGGTCTCCGGAAACAGTCGCCGGGCCTCCCTCTCTTCTCTTCTCCCAGCTCGAGACCGTCTGCACAGCCCACCTAGTCCATCCTCCTTCCCCTCTTCGCTTCCGCAGTTGCCCGATGCGATCGCGCGGTCCGAAACCCTCTCTGCACAGTGCATCGAACCCCTCACGCGAGTGCCCGAAAGCTGTCCCGGACCCGACTCGGACAGTCGTTACCGCTGTGTCCGGATCATCCCCAAACATCTGCAAAATATCTTCGTTTTATTATTCGGGCTATCTAACCTATTTATTTACGACCGCCCCATTGTAATCGGACGGACCGGATTAGTCCCTACATAATCCCCTTGCCCAAAATTCTATTTCTACCTTCCTTTCTTCTCCTTTTCTTCCTTGATTTATTTTCTATTTTCAGAAAATATAAGAGAGGGAGAAGAAGCCCAGCAGCCTGTAACCTAGCCGGCCTCTTAGGCCCATCCGCAGTCCAGCCCACCTAACCCCCTCCTAACCCTAGCCCGCATCTCATCTCTCCCTCTCGCTCCCTTGGAGCGCCGCCAGGCACCGCATCGCCAGGGAGACCCAGCGCTCGATCCCCTCGCCTCCCTCCTCTCTCTCTCTCCCTGATCCCCAGCGCGCGATCCCCCTCCTCACGCTCGTCTTCTCCCTTCTCCTCGCTCCCTCTTCATCCCGCAGCGCCCCACAATCGAAGCCCCACTTCGCCCGCCTCCTCGTCTATCAGCCGCCGTCGCGGCGTGAGCCCTGCCTGCCGGATCCCCGAGCAGCCACCAGGCCGGAGCCCCATCGCCACCCACCGCCGTTGGCGACCACCCGGAGGGCCACCCCGTGCGCGACGCCTCCCCTTGGCTTCCTCGTCCTCGCCTCGAACCCCGCCACGATGGAGCTGCTCCCTCCACCTCGCGCCTGGTCTCCATGGCGTCCCCGTCGCCCAAGCGCCCGAGGAGAGGAGCTCCTCGAGCACCCGTGTCGCCAAGCCGTCTCCCTGCCCTCGAATCCGTCCTGTTCTGCCGTCCGCCGTGGCCGTGGAGCTCGTCGGCGTCGTCCTCGTGCCGTCCAGCCCCGGCGACCCCTCCTGGACCTGCTGCTGCCGCCAAGTCCCGCCTGCCGGAGTCCCTGCACCGGCGCCGAGGCCCAGCGAGCCCCTGCTTGCTGCTCCGACTCCCTGCCCGAGCTTCGTTTTTCATCATGGACGTGGGGGAGCTGCTGAACCTCGCCATGGTTCTGTCCTTGGATTCGTTAAGACCGCCAAGACCCATACCTGGATCGTCAAGTTCGACTACACGAAACCGCCAAGTACCACTACGATTGCGGACGCCAAGACCGGACCAACAAGTACCCCGATGACCGTCGAGACCGCCAAGTTCCACTATCGCCGACATGTACGACTACACCACGGTCACACGTGAACGACTACATGGATACGACAAGTTCCTCTCCGAAAAACGTGTACCCTCTACCGTCGCCGTGAACAACTACTTCCTTCGCCGAACGAGAACCGTCCCGATTGCTCGCTTCGAAGGTATAACCACCGAGACGACGCCCATGAATGAATGCTTGTATTATATGAGATGCTCGTGTTTGCACCGTACCCGTTTGTCTTTGCACGTTCCTCGTTTGCCATGCCGCCGTCCCGTGGGAACCTAGTAACCGGGATCACCCCACCATCTCTAGCATGTTCCGCACATCCGCACGCCTCCTTTTGCACCGGTATCTCCATGAGTTACCGGGACCGGAATGTTGCCGTGGCACCATTTTTGTTTCGCCGCCGCGGCACCCTTTTTGTTCCGCCATGGTGACCAAATGCTTCATAACATGCTCATGTCAACATTTTCATAAAATTGCATAAAACTTCTATATGTCATCCGCATCATGATAACAACATTTAAAATGTTTAAACTTGTTGTTGCATTAAATTGCTAAATGCATATGGGGATTTACCGGAATTGTTGTTTTTATATCCGGCCCCATTTAAATTGTTTAGATGGTATAGTTTATATTATGCTTCACCTCTTGCCATGTTTAACAACAGTTAATATTGTTGGGTAGCTTAAACAAGAGATAACTAAATAATTGATGTGGCGTTTCGTCAACATGCACCTCGTTGCATATTGAGCTCCACTTAACTTGTAGTATTGTTTGTTGCACTTTGCCATGCCATGCCTCATTAAACCGGACATGCATCATACTTGTTTGTGCATCATGACTTGTTTATGCTTGTGTGTTTACTATGTTGTTTGTTTCTTTCCGGGTTGCTTCTCACGTTAGCTTCGGTTTCGTTCCGGAGTTGTGAGGATTCGTTCGTCTATGGCCGTTTGTCTTCTTCTTGGATTCGTTCTTCTTCCTTGCGGGATTTAAGGCAAGATGATCATACCCTCGAAATCACTACTATCTTTGATATGCTAGTTTGCTCGCTCTTTTGCCATGCCAATGCTACGATGCCTACCATTTGCTTGTCAGCCTCCCAAATTGCCATGTCAAACCTCTAACCCACCATGTCCTAGCAAACCGTTGATTGGCTATGTTACCGCTTTGCTCAGCCCCTCTTATAGCGTTGTTAGTTGCAGGTGAAGATTGAAGTTTGTTCCTTGTTGGAACATGGAGATGTTGTTCCTTGTTGGAACATGTTTACTTGTTGGGATATCGCTATATATCTTATTTAATTAATCATCTATATACTTGGTAAAGGGTGGAAGGCTCGGCCTTATGCCTGGTGTTTTGTTCCACTCTTGCCGCCCTAGTTTCCGTCATATCGGTGTTATGTTCTCGGATTTTGCGTCCCTTACGCGGTTGGGCTATAATGGGAACCCCTTGACAGTTCGCCTTAAGTAAAGCTCTTCCAGCAATGCCCAACCTTGGTTTTACCATTTGCCACCTAGCCTTTTCTTTCCCTTGGGTTCTGCAGACTCAAGGGTCATCTTATTTAACCCCCCCGGGCCAGTGCTCCTCTGAGTGTTGGTCCGAACTGGGTAGCCTGCGGGGCCACCTCGGGGAAACTTGACGGTTGGTTTTACTCGTAGCTTGACCTATCTGAGTGTGCCCTGAGAAAGAGATATGTGTAGCTCCTATCGGGATTTGTCGGCACATTCGGGCGGTGTTGCTGGTTTAGTTTTACCTTGCCGAAATGTCTTGTTGTACCGGGAAACCGAGTCTGATCGGAGTGTCTCGGGTGGAGGTCTATTCCTTCGTTGACCGTGAGAGCTTGTCATGGGCTAAGTTGGGACACCCCTGCAGGGTATTATCTTTCGAAAGCCGTGCCCGCGGTTATGGGCAGATGGGAATTTGTTAACGTCCGGTTGTAGAAAACCCGAAGTTGACCTTAATTAAAATACATCAACCGCATGTGTAACCGTGATGGTCTCTTCTCGGCGGAGTCCGGGAAGTGAACACGGTGTTGGAGTTATGTTTGACGTAGGTTGCTCTAGGATCACTTCTTGATCGCTACTAGCTTCACGACCGTGCCTTGCTTCTCTTCTCGCTCTCTTTTGCGATTGTAGCCACCATATATGCTAGTCGCTTGCTGTAGCTCCACCTCATTACTCCATCCTTCCTATAAGCTTAAATAGTCTTGATCTCGCGGGTGCGAGATTGCTGAGTCCCTGTGGCTCACAGATACTTCCAAAACCAGTTTGCAGGTGCCTATGTTACCGAGCAGGTGACGCAACCAAGCTCAAGGAGGAGCTCGATGAAGATCTTGCCCTTTGTGTTGTTTCGTTCTAGTTGATCAGTAGTGGAGCCTAGTTGGGGTCGATCAGGGACCTTTGTCGCATTTGGGGTTCTTCTTTTATTTTGGTTCCGTAGTCGGACCTTGATTGTATCTGGATGATGTAATGCTTTATTCATGTATTGTGTGAAGTGGCGATTGTAAGCCAACTATGTATCTCTTTCCCTTATGTATTACATGGGTTGTGTGAAGATTACCTCACTTGCGACATTGCTTTCAATGCGGTTATACCTCTAAGTCGTGCTTCGACACGTGGGAGATATAGCCGCATCGAGGGCGTTACAAGTTGGTATCAGAGCCTTCCCCGACCTTAGGAGCCCCACTGCTTGATCGTTTTTAGCGGCCGAGTTGTGTCTAGAAAAATGTTTTGAGTCATTTAGGATTATATATATCGGAGAGTTAGGAATTCTTTTTACTCCCCAGTCTCTTCATCGCTCTGGTAAGGCATCCTGACGTAGAGTTTTGACTCTTCTCTTCTCAAATTTCACTAAATTTTTTTTTAGGATCACGCGGGTATCTTGGAATCGTTCCGATGGTTTTATGATGAGAACATTGTCTTGGTGCCTCCTGTCAGGGGTTTAGTGGAAGTGTCCCGGGGAGTTGAGCTCTGAGGTGTTGTCGTCATAATTTTATCGTTGCAATTCTGGAATACCTGAGTTTAGTACGCCGACATCGAAAATCTCTTTTATGCAGTTCGTTGGTGAGATAACCCCGATAACCCAGTACTGAGGTGAGTACGGGAGTATTGCCATAACTTGTATAACGGATGCTTTTCGAAGGTTGAGGTAGATGGTTTCCGAAGGTTTCTTGGTTATGTGTTGAAGGATGGATACAGCTGGATGTAGGATTTGTTAGTTTGGGTGAGATATTATGCTTCCCCTGTATCCCCAACACCTGATTGCATAACCGGAAAATTTCGGGAGTTTCATAGGTGGGAATTCAAGTAGCTCTTAGGATATATTTCTGACGGATGTATGATATGAAATTGGGGTTCGACGTCTAGTGGTCCGCCCATTCACGGTTGGTTTTACAGTGGTCTTGTTGTGTCTTAAAGAGTCCTTGGCTATGCCGACTCGGGGATGCTTCGTATGTCATGTGCACTGCCTTGTACATGATGGTGCTGTACGATCGAGCCCGTGTAGGCCCCACCACGAAAACTTCGGACGAAATCTCTATCATATGTTTGTTCCGGCTTATTCTGCAAGCCAGTCATTTGTTTTTGTTTTGAGTTGTGGTATTCGAGTTGCTTCAATGTCAAGTGTTGATTCCATACCTTTCCGAAATGGTGTTCTCATACTCCGATGTGAATACCAATCCTTCTCGACAATCAAGATTGTCATGTCAATCCTTTTCAACCGGCGTGTTTTTCTTCAAGTGGATCCGATCACTTCAACATCAGCAAGACCAATTATCATTTCTTCTCAACGGTGTTTGTTTCATCCGTCTCCAAGTTGCCTTTGTTTTTTCCCGCCCACCCACCCTTTTTCCTCAAGGACTAAGATTTCTTTACCAAGTATCCTTTTATTTTTGTGAAGTTTCTCCATTCTTTTCCGTCAATGTTCTTACCCGGTGGTTCTCAAGAAGATGTTCTACTAGTTCGTCATTCCTCATTCCTCTCTCTTCTCCGGTGGATTCAAGTCAAGTTTTGTTGATCATACCTTTTTCCTCATTTCAATGTCTTCTCATACCGGTGCACCTCATTATCATTCTACTTCTCGCTATTTGTTATTCCGGAGTGCTCAAGATATCTCGAAGATTCGTGTTTCCACTCTGCATTCGTTCAAGCTCTTTCGAGATTGGTATCTCATTCAAGTCATTTAATTCAACCGGTGCAACATCTCTTTTAAATCTTTTCAACGGTGTTCTTTTGAGTGGGCCCTAACCCACAGGTCTTTTCCCAGGATCTTACCTGACTCTTCTATTTTCCCAGAGCTATCCTAAATTCTTCTCCAAGTTTGACGTAAGAATGAGTTATCATCAGTCAAATGCCTTTCTCCTTGATCTTTCAAATTCTTTCATCGTTGGTTCAACCTTTCCAATTTTAATCCCGGAGATCTCAACAATTTGGTGGTGTTTCTCGTTGTCATTCTCATCATTTGAAGACCGAAGAAGAGTTTCTCTTTAATCTTGCTCTATTCTCTTCAAGATTCATGGTGCTAGCTTGTTGCCATCCTCTCATAATTGTTTTCGATTGTGAGAATCTTTTTCACCCATCAGGAGATATTCAAGAGTCTTCTCAGTTTGTCATCCGGAGTCCATCAATTCAGGTTTATTCATTCTCAGTCGTCAGTTATCATTCTCCTATATTGCCGGTGCATCTATCGAATATCCTCTAATCAGTTCTTGATCTCTTTGTTCTCATGTATCTAGTTTGTCTCAAGCACCTTCGTTCATTTGCTAATTCTTACCGGTGATGCACCCCTACTTTGATCATTTTCAATTCTTACGGTGGTTCTTTCAAGATCTCTCTTCCTTGTTCATCATATCAATATATTTGTTGTTCCAATCCTACCGGTGGTTCGTTGAAGACCTTCTCAAGTTTTGATATATCTCTTTTAATCCTTTCTACGAGAATAAGTAGTATGCCAAATCCGTTGATTGTCATCAATTTAATTGGTGAAGGATAAGCATAACATAATTCTTATTCTTGTTCATCCAAGTGATTAATTCTTTATTCCGGAGGCCCTAAAAATTCTCGGTTTCATTTGTTTCATCTTCTCTTTTTCCCGGAGTTCCAAGCTCTAATTATCACGGAGATCCATCTAAATCATTGCAAGGATTCACCTTGTGTTTTCAATTTCTCTTTCTTTTCATTCCTTTTGTTTACCGGAGTTCTTCATGGAGGTTCTACATGATGGTTCATCAAGGATTTAATTCCCTTCTCAAAGTTTTCATCGAGATTTTTTCCTAAGGAGCAAAAGCTTTCTTTATATGGTAATCCGGAGTGCAATTCTTTCTACCATATTTTGGAGGTGGTATTATGTCATTCTTGATAATTTGAGTTCATGTTCCATGATTCACATGTTGTTAAGAATGAGTTATTTTTAAATCCATCAACCTCGTTGTTGGAGTTATCTTGTGTCATATTTCACCTAAAAGCGTTCCATTGGAATGTTGCTATTTGTGGTGCTTGCCAATGATCCAAGTTATCTCTTTATCATCTTGGTGGAAGAAGTGTTCATCTCTTCGTCGATCTAAAGCTAGCAATCGTTTCCGTTAGTGGCCGGTTGTCACCTCATAATTTTGAGATGTTTTCCATAAGCCCACTACAAGCTTATTCGTTTCGTTGTTGGTTTTTCCCAACAACCCCGTTGTAACCTTCTTGGAAGAGTGCTTTCCAAGCTCAATTGTGGCAGAAGTTGCCATTTCCCCCTCCATTCTGTTATTCCAATGACCTATCTTCTATTCTTTCTTCCAGAGGCATTGTGACGTTGCTCTTTTCACTCACCATCTCGATTCGTGAGGATCGTGTTCTTTTCTTGCTTATCCATTTAACCGGAGTGTCGTGTTTTCATTCGAGTTCTCTAATCTTATCAAGTTTTCCCTCCTTCCTCAACTGGAAAGCTGTCTGAAATCCTTCTTACCCATTGTGCCATTCTTTCAATAGTTCCGGAGGCAGTGTGTTGTTGATTTCATCAAGTAACATCCCATCTTCTCAAGTTCATGTTCTATTCCTTCCATGTTCAACCGGGGTACTGCCCGAATTCTTCCCCTCTCATCTTGTTTTAACCGGACTGGTTTCGAATTCTACCTTGTCCATTAAACTCTTGATCCATGTCTTTGCAACCTTCAAGTTCTCGTAATGTTCCTTGTTTTTTTTCTTTTTTTTCTTTTCAAACGGATTGTTTGCAATCTCGTTCTTCTCAGTTGTGCTCTTTCTTTTAAATTGCTCAACCTCTCAAGGTTCTTTGGTTTCACTCATTGGTCAAAGAAGCAACTTAGGTTTACCTCTTCTCTTCCTCTTCCGTTTCTCTCCGGTGCCATCCTAGATCTCGGGACGAGATCCTCTTGTAGTGGTGGAGTGTTGTAACGCCCCGAGACCGATGTGCCAGGTGTCGTTCAGTTATTCGTTGTTGTTGTCTTGTCATTGGCTTGCGTGTTGCATTTCATCATGTCATCATGTGCATTGCATCATCATGTTTTCAAAACTTGCATCCGTCCCGGTCTCCTCGTTCCTTCCGTTGTCCGTTCTGAGCCCAACCACACTTGCACGCGCCCGCGGCACGTCCGAAATATTATTTTATTAGTGGCCGGAAAATGTTCTCGGAATGGGTTGAAAGTTGGCATGCGGTGTCGTTTTGTTGTCAGTAGACCGCCTGCCAAGTTTCATCGCATTCGGAGTCCGTTTGACGTCCCAACGGATAAATATAGTGGCAATAGTAGCCGGTCTAACGTCAGACGTTTTCGGTCTCCGGAAACAGTCGCCGGGCCTCCCTCTCTTCTCTTCTCCCAGCTCGAGACCGTCTGCACAGCCCACCTAGTCCATCCTCCTTCCCCTCTTCGCTTCCGGAGTTGCCCGATGCGATCGCGCGGTCCGAAACCCTCTCTGCATAGTGCATCGAACCCCTCACGCGAGTGCCCGAAAGCTGTCCCGGACCCGACTCGGACAGTCGTTACCGCTTTGTCCGGATCATCCCCAAACATCTGCAAAATATCTTCGTTTTATTATTCGGGCTATCTAACCTATTTATTTACGACCGCCCGATTGTAATCGGACGGACCGGATTAGTCCCTACATAATCCCCTTGCCCAAAATTCTATTTCTACCTTCCTTTCTTCTCCTTTTCTTCCTTGACTTATTTTCTATTTTCAGAAAATATAAGAGAGGGAGAAGAAGCCCAGCAGCCTGTAACCTAGCCGGCCTCTTAGGCCCATCCGCAGTCCAGCCCACCTAACCCCCTCCTAACCCTAGCCCGCATCTCATCTCTCCCTCTCGCTCCCTTGGAGCGCCGCCAGGCACCGCATCGCTAGGGAGACCCAGCGCTCGATCCCCTCGCCTCCCTCCTCTCGCTCTCTCCCTGATCCCCAGCGCGCGATCCCCCTCCTCACGCTCGTCTTCTCCCTTCTCCTCGCTCCCTCTTCATCCCGTAGCGCCCCACAGCCGAAGCCCCACTTCGCCCGCCTCCTCGTCTATCAGCCGCCGCCGCGGCGCGAGCCCCGCCTGCCGGATCCCCGAGCAGCCACCAGGCCGGAGCCCCATCGCCACCCGCCGCCGTTGGCGACCACCCGGAGGGCCACCCCGTGCGCGACGCCTCCCCTTGGCTTCCTCGTCCTCGCCTCGAACCCCGCCACGACGGAGCTGCTCCCTCCACCTCGCGCCTGGTCTCCATGGCGTCCCCGTCGCCCGAGCGCCCGAGGAGAGGAGCTCCTCGAGAACCCGTGCCCGCAGCCATCATCCTCCTGCGCCTCAAGTCCCGCGTCGCCAAGCCGTCTCCCTGCCCTCGAATCCGTCCAGTTCTGCCGTCCGCCGTGGCCGTGGAGCTCGTCGGCGTCGTCCTCGTGCCGTCCAGCCCCGGCGACCCCTCCTGGACCTGCTGCTGCCGCCAAGTCCCGCCTGCCGGAGTCCCTGCACCGGCGCCGAGGCCCAGCGAGCCCCTGCTTGCTGCTCCGACTCCCTGCCCGAGCTTCGTTTTTCATCATGGACGTGGGGGAGCTGCTGAACCTCGCCATGGTTCTGTCCTTGGATTCGTTAAGACCGCCAAGACCCATACCTGGATCGTCAAGTTCGACTACACGAAACCGCCAAGTACCACTACGATTGCGGACGCCAAGACCGGACCAACAAGTACCCCGATGACCGTCGAGACCGCCAAGTTCCACTATCGCCGACATGTACGACTACACCACGGTCACACGTGAACGACTACATGGATACGACAAGTTCCTCTCCGAAAAACGTGTACCCTCCACCGTCGCCGTGAACAACTACTTCCTTCGGCGAACGAGAACCGTCCCGATTGCTCGCTTCGAAGGTATAACCACCGAGACGACGCCCATGAACGAATGCTTGTATTATATGAGATGCTCGTGTTTGCACCGTACCCGTTTGTCTTTGCACGTTCCTTGTTTGCCATGCCGCCGTCCCGTGGGAACCCGGTAACCGGGATCACCCCACCATCTCTAGCATGTTCCGCACATCCGCACGCCTCCTTTTGCACCGGTATCTCCATGAGTTACCGGGACCGGAATGTTGCCGTGGCACCATTTTTGTTTCGCCGCCGCGGCACCCTTTTTGTTCCGCCATGGTGACCAAATGCTTCATAACATGCTCATGTCAACATTTTCATAAAATTGCATAAAACTTGTATATGTCATCCGCATCATGATAACAACATTTAAAATGTTTAAACTTGTTGTTGCATTAAATTGCTAAATGCATATGGGGATTTACCAGAATTGTTGTTTTTATATCTGGCCCCATTTAAATTGTTTAGATGGTATAGTTTATATTATGCTTCACCTCTTGCCATGTTTAACAACAGTTAATATTGTTGGGTTGCTTAAACAAGAGATAACTAAATAATTGATGTGGTGTTCCGTCAACATGCACCTCGTTGCATATTGAGCTCCACTTAACTTGTAGTATTGTTTGTTGCACTTTGCCATGCCATGCCTCATTAAACCGGACATGCATCATACTTGTTTGTGCATCATGACTTGTTTATGCTTGTGTGTTTACTATGTTGTTTGTTTCTTTCCGGGTTGCTTCTCACGTTAGCTTCGGTTTCGTTCCGGAGTTGTGAGGATTCGTTCGTCTACGGCCGTTTGTCTTCTTCTTGGATTCGTTCTTCTTCCTTGCGGGATTTAAGGCAAGATGATCATACCCTCGAAATCACTACTATCTTTGCTATGCTAGTTTGCTCGCTCTTTTGCCATGCCAATGCTACGATGCCTACCATTTGCTTGTCAGCCTCCCAAATTGCCATGTCAAACCTCTAACCCACCATGTCCTAGCAAACCGTTGATTGGCTATGTTACCGCTTTGCTCAGCCCCTCTTATAGCGTTGTTAGTTGCAGGTGAAGATTGAAGTTTGTTCCTTGTTGGAACATGGAGATGTTGTTCCTTGTTGGAACATGTTTACTTGTTGGGATATCGCTATATATCTTATTTAATTAATCATCTATATACTTGGTAAAGGGTGGAAGGCTCGGCCTTATGCCTGGTGTTTTGTTCCACTCTTGCCGCCCTAGTTTCCGTCATATCGGTGTTATGTTCTCGGATTTTGCGTCCCTTACGCGGTTGGGCTATAATGGGAACCCCTTGACAGTTCGCCTTAAGTAAAGCTCTTCCAGCAATGCCCAACCTTGGTTTTACCATTTGCCACCTAGCCTTTTCTTTCCCTTGGGTTCTGCAGACTCAAGGGTCATCTTATTTAACCCCCCCGGGCCAGTGCTCCTCTGAGTGTTGGTCCGAACTGGGCAGCCTGCGGGGCCACCTCGGGGAAACTTGAGGGTTGGTTTTACACGTAGCTTGACCTATCTGAGTGTGCCCTGAGAAAGAGATATGTGCAGCTCCTATCGGGATTTGTCGGCACATTCGGGCGGTGTTGCTGGTTTAGTTTTACCCTGTCGAAATGTCTTGTTGTACCGGGATACCGAGTCTGATCGGAGTGTCTCGGGTGGAGGTCTATTCCTTCATTGACCGTGAGAGCTTGTCATGGGCTAAGTTGGGACACCCCTGCAGGGTATTATCTTTTGAAAGCCGTGCCCGCGGTTATGGGTAGATGGGAATTTGTTAACGTCCGATTGTAGAAAACCCGAAGTTGACCTTAATTAAAATACATCAACCGCGTGTGTAACCGTGATGGTCTCTTCTCGGCGGAGTCCGGGAAGTGAACACGGTGTTGGAGTTATGTTTGACGTAGGTTGCTCTAGGATCACTTCTTGATTGCTACTAGCTTCACGACCGTGCCTTGCTTCTCTTCTCGCTCTCTTTTGCGATTGTAGCCACCATATATGCTAGTCGCTTGCTGCAGCTCCACCTCATTACTCCATCCTTCCTATAAGCTTTAAATAGTCTTGATCTCGCGGGTGCGAGATTGCTGAGTCCCTGTGGCTCACAGATACTTCCAAAACCAGTTTGCAGGTGCCTATGTTACCGAGCAGGTGACGCAACCAAGCTCAAGGAGGAGCTCAATGAAGATCTTTCCCTTTGTGTTGTTTCGTTCTAGTTGATCAGTAGTGGAGCCCAGTTGGGGTCGATCAGGGACCTTTGTCGCATTTGGGGTTCTTCTTTTATTTTGGTTCCGTAGTCGGACCTTGATTGTATCTGGATGATGTAATGCTTTATTCATGTATTGTGTGAAGTGGCGATTGTCAGCCAACTATGTATCTCTTTCCCTTATGTATTACATGGGTTGTGTGAAGATTACCTCACTTGCGACATTGCTTTCAATGCGGTTATACCTCTAAGTCATGCTTCGACACGTGGGAGATATAGCCGCATCGAGGGCGTTACATGGGACCCACATGGCAGTGGCTCTAGGGGTGGCTTAGCTGGGTCATTAGTGGCTAATGACGGCCACTTCATCAGTCGCCGGAGTATCGCCGGTGACGACCACGGCCGACAGCGGAGGTGCACCGTGCGCTCGCTACGGAGCACCATTTGACGTGCGGTTTGCTCCTACGGGTTCCTGGAAGGAAGGTGCATCTAAAGAGATAAACGACAACAACTGGGGTGGCCGGAGCTAACGGCGGCGAGCTCTTTTGCGGCTGCCAGAGTTCGGCCATCGACGGTTTAGGCGCTACGGTGCATGTGAGGTGGAGCTGGTGGCCGCTACGGGCTCCTGGAGCTGCGCCAAGCACAGCGGTGTGCTCGGCCTCGAGTTGTGGTGGCTCTAGCCACGCCGGAGGCGAGGCACGGCGACGGCGAGCTTCGGCCGCGGTGGACAGCAGAGCTAGAGAACGGGATCGACGGTGGGGAGAGAGGGGTTCGGTAGAGGAGCTCACGGTGGGGGCACCGGTGATCTCAGCGTGCTCGGGGACGGCCTGGTGATGACGAATCGGTAGTCGGCGGCCGCCGGAGCAGAGGACGAAGATGGCGTCAACGACGGTGCCCCAGGGTGTCCGGCGTCATGTGGCTCGGCTGAGAGGACGGGGGCGTCACGGCGGAGGCCATGGACACGTCGGCGAGGCGAGGGAGGGCCTGTGGCCGTGGCTACGACGAGCAGTGGCGACGGTGGCGCTCGGGTGTGTTCGGGAGAGAGCCAGGGAAGGGGAGAGGTGCAGCGAGTGAGGGAGAGGAGCGAGGGGACACGGGGCGTCTCGGTGGAATCGCTAGAAGGGCCGAGAGCCTCTCGGTGGCAAGCAGGAGGTGGCCACGGCGGCGCACGCGGCCGACAGGCAGCTGCCTGCCTGCTCTGGCGGGAGGTGGCAGATGACTGGCACTTGCCAGGTGGGCTGGGCCGGCACAGTGCCAGGCCAGGTGGGCTGCAGGTAAGTCCAGGTGAGTTGCTCCGTCTCTCTTTTATTTATGTTTTTGTTTTCTATTATTCTGTAGTCTTTAGGGCTTTAATAAAAATGCTTAGGCACACTCAAAAATCACCAAACTGCTCATGGCCACTGTTTGGAATATTTCCAACAGCAAACATTTCAGTTTGTGATTATTTGAGCATTTAAAATATTATTTAGCAATTAAATGCCCAAATGCAAATACCATATGATTTAATTCAAAAATCCAAAATGGCCTAAAAATATGTGCATCATTTTTGGCAGAGGTTTTCACCTTTACTAGAAATCATGAACATTTTCGGAGGGCGTTTTGGGTTTATTGAAAAAAAAATTATTTTGACCCTAGTTGAATTCATTAGCTGCTAGGGTTTATCAGCCCCCATTTCAAGTTTCATAAAATTTAAATATGATGCATGGATGCTAAAGCAAAAACAAGCAAGGCCTGAACTGGGGATGTGACAACTCACCCCCACTAAACAAGAATCTCGACCCGAGATTCAAGCGTAGGGTAAGACGAAGGGGGAACGCAAACCAACACAATCTTCACGATCCAGGGTGCACTTCATAAGAGCGTTGATTCGATCACCATCTTTGTCTTGTCGTCTTGCTCTGAGAACTCCAGCCAACATGACAACGAGAGGAGAAGGAGACTCTAGAAGGATCGATCTTCTCGAAGATCGAACAACTTAGGATCAACTCACAGAATGAGACATGGCAACATCACTCGAGTTGAGATACAAAACACACATCTAAAGGAATGGAGTGTGACAGATGACGAGGGTTCACTAGGTAAACAACAATTTCACGCTTAAGAAGGTGATGAACGGTTGTCAACGTAGCGAGGAGTTGAGTTGCCATGATGCCACAGCGGAACATCCTGGAGGAGGTTGATTCGTAGATTATTACCTTAAGTGGCAAAAAGAATTACTTTTGATACCTAGATCATTCAAACTCTCTATACCAGCCTAAGGCAATTCACAAACGATTGTTTGACGAAGTCGAAGGAATGGCATACTCGGACTAGTATGGATGATGTGGATTACCTTGTTGAGGACAACGCAACGGATGATTTTAATAACCGACGAGAAGCTCAATAGTGGAGAGTGAGTCCACTGTTTGAAAAGTTATAGCATAACCGAGGAAACTGAGAGCACTATGCAATTTGATGACGACGATAAAACCTAATGATTACGCGTGCTCTCAAGAACTTGGGCATTTCCATATTCATCACGGTTTTACCAATATCCATGTCAAGGCTCCTAGCAACACAACATACTACCATGACAAATGGTGATGGACGATGCCGATGCGAAGGAAGATAACACTTTCTCAGATTTCACCTTAGTAATGCCAAGGTCGCAAGATCTAGATAATCGACCGAGAGACATTTAGCACTCCGCTTCTAATGTTCTCCTTGATGTGCTAGTGTATCCCATTCATAATTATGGTTTGATATTTATAACATCAAGTAAAAGGTCGGACTTCGGGAACACAAAAATCCATAAGGAACAACTAGGGAGTAGATCCTACGAAATCCTTATGGGGAGCTGGCCAACTTCCTCAATCAAGATACTACAACAAGAGGTCTTCCGGTTGGGTGTGTTGGCCACGACATCCACTTTACCGGGTTACAGAGAGACCATTATTATAGTTCTTGGGAAACGTTCCAACCATCATATCTGCCTGAGATTTAGATCTGGTTGGTGTCAGAATAATCCAGACTCATCAAGTCTAGGAAGAAAAATGAAAGTTTGCAACACAAATCGACGAGATGACGTTGCGAGATTCTCGGAAATGAACTACGATAGTAAGCTCCAAAACATGAGCTGGTTCTGCTACAACATGTGAACACGTTGTCCGAGACACGCATGACCATGTAGTAGTCTTATAATAAAACACTACCGAGTTCAGGTGGGGAATCATCATCGAGGATATCAAAGTCCTTGCATAAGGTATACTCTTAAGAAGGAGCTTCTTCACCTTGAACAAATCAATCAGTGGCTTGGTGTGCTAGGGGATACATATGGAATGAAGATGACCAGTCTATCAGACCATAGAATACTTCACACATGCATGACTGGCTTGGGATGATTCCAGAGGAGCAAAAACAAACTTTCTCGAATTCACGGCGGCAACTTACATCAAATGCACGTGAATTAGAGGAAGTCACTTCTTTCATCCGAGCATATGCTTCATGAGCGGGACATGAAGATAATGCTTTTTAGAAGTTTCCAACACTAGCTGGATGTTCAACATGAATCATGGAGATGATGAAAATGTTGTCAATGGGCTCAACAACAATTTATCAAGATTTCCATATAGATGGAATTCCATAACTATGTGAACAAGGTAATAGCATTGGTCAAACCCAAAAGATATAATGATGTATGCTCGACAACCGCGAGTAAGACAACATTACGAACATCGTTGGTTCTGATTTGATTTGATGATAGCCCACACTCAAATCAAGTTTTGACAAGGCAATAAATCCAACAATTGATCACGAGGACCAATTGGTGAAGATATCATCTTTCTTTAACACACACACAACACAAAGATATCCCTTAACATGAACTAAGTCAGACAAGCTTTTATCTTCCAACTCTCCAAGTTGTTGTTTAGCTTAACCAACTAGCTCATGGGTATCCAACACGGATTCTTGGAGAAAGGGTGGTTTACAGGAATAAACCAACTTGATCACGAACTCAACATAAGGGTCAGGGGACAACCTGGTAATACTTCCAATAAGATATTCAGAAAATCACGAACCACCGATATGTTACTAAGCTCGAGAACAATCTTGCTTTTCAGGGCAAGACGGTATGATCAGATGAGCGAGGGATTGACGAAATCCTAACTCATCGATCGAAGAGTGCACCAACAATAAGGACTAGGTAGCACAATCTATCTTAGAATGATGATTCAAGAACCAACACACTAAGAATAAAATTATTGTCCTTTAACTACCAAGCAACGGGGTTGCTAGAAGTATTGATTTCACACATCACGGTTCACTTGTCGGCACTCCGGCTGCAACAACACGGAACCGAGGAACGATCGATGATGGCGAGAGTATCACTGCATCAAGAATTCATAAGAGAAGGTGCAATTCTCATGACGTTCCTGACATAAAGTGGGTAATACTTCAGGATAGAACAGAATCAAAAGCTGGATTGGCATTTGATCTGCAGAACACAACTACTTTGACCCAATCCTAGATATGAATGAGGTACTGGAGTTTGTTTCTCCTAGTCATTCTGAAATAGAATGGCTTTGACGGAACACAACAATAATAGGCATCGATGGTGAATGCACACATACTCTTGACTATCAATTGATAGACGAGGGTCAAAAGACGACTAAGGGGGACAACTCAAAAGAACATACGATTTTCTGAGTTGTGGATGCATGGATTAGAATGTTGAACGAGTTCAACAAGTTTCTTCCGGGTAATCCATGCAGAGAGGTAGAACTGGCAGATTCACAATATAGAATGGAGAACTCATCAAGAGCACTCTGGTTGTGATCTTTGGGTTCAAAAGAACTCCTGCCAAGAATGGTTCATGGTATTTGGAAGAATGATATACCACGGACCTCGAGGACTATCGCAAAGGTTACTAATATCCTAAAGGCACTAGCAATTACTATCAACATGAAGTAAGTAGGGTGAATCTTGGGCTCAGAAACCCAGGAGTAGAATACCTACTACAAACTGGCATCACGGGATGCTTTCGAGAATGATGGCCATAATCATCACACTGGGAACACAAAACATGGCTAGACTACTAGATGATCCCCTAAGACACCTAGGGTCATAATAGTAACTTGAACATATATGTCGAGGTAATAGAATACCTCAACTCAGCATTTAGTGTGGTTAACCTGGCCAGAAATGTCATCGAAAACAAAGGCAAGGATTTTGTAATTGCATCAGATTATTTAGAAACCTGGGATGACTCGGACAGCATAACGGCTGTAAATGCTCAAAAAAGATTTGAGACATCCTACAAAAATGGTGGCATAACCACTTAGAAGCACAATATCAAGGTTCCGGGATCAACAGTTAACATACAGAAGTAGTAGGAACTGGACTGAGGCTTAAATCCATTAATCCTATAAGTCTACGGATTAGTAACACGTGATCCTGATAGAGAGAAAAGAAAGCCTAGTTCTTAACCCCGTAGAAAAGATAGTATGACTCGGATCAGAAGGGCATAAGGTAAAGGAGTAAAAAGAGGCTTACGTTCCATTCCACAATCAATTCCCTTATATAACTAAAGAATTTCTAGACTCAACTTCGACCAGTTTGGCTTGGTAATCCTACAGGCAGTCAAGCTCTGATACCAAAGCTGTCAGGACCCCGATCCTAAGTCACACCGATCTAGCATGTAACACATCATATCACTTTGCGGCCTCACGCACGGTATTCCCACGGGTGCCACCTTACCTGGCCCAGGACCGTTTGCCCCTTTTGGCTCACGTATATGATAGTGCCGCTAGCATCCATATGACAAAGAACCCGGGCTGACATGGCTAGTTGTGAACCCAAAGTGGCACTAACTTACATGGACAGGCATACATGACCCAGCAACGAACGTGTCGGTCATCAGCGAGTGAATCCAGGCTGTAGCACTGGGCTAGCAGGACTCTGGTGAACCGGGCTGTAGCAGGCTAACAGGACTCCGGAATTCATCGCGTGACATTTCCCCGAGGGGACAGACACAGGAACGAAGAAGGACACATGCCGGCCAGCCTAAGTGTTCCGGAGCAGTAGCAAGCTACCAAGGCTCAGTGGAAGCACTAGGAGACATTTCTAGGTAAGAGAGGCTACTAAGGATAACAACTAGATAGTCAGATCCCACACATACCAAGCATTTCAATAACATACACACAATATGCTCGATATCTGCAAACACAACATGGCATCACAACATGACTCTACAACTCAAGCATTTTATTCAATAGGCTCCGAGGAGCGAGATATTACAAACATGGGTCTCATGACCCAACAATCAGAGCATACAAGTCAAGCACATGCAGAAGCTTAACATGTCTAAGTACAGACATCTACAAAAGAAAAAGGCTGAGAAGCCTGACTGTCTATCAGATCCTGCCGAGGGCACAAGATCGTAGCTGAGGTAACAAGCTAAACGTCGAAGTCCACGCGGTACTACTAGCGAGACTGAAGTCTCTCTGCAAAACCATAAATTAAGCAATGTGAGTACAAATGTACCCAGCAAGACTTACATCAGAACTAACTACATATGCATCATTATCAACAAAGGGGTTGGTGGGGTTTAACTGCAGCAAGCCAGCTTTGACTCGGTGGCTATCCTGAACTATGACTGCAAGTAACTCTTTTGAGGTGGCGCACACGAGTCCACATATCCACCATATCAATACACCACGATGGATCCGCTCACGTCTCCCTACGAGAACGCCATCCATAGCACTCACGCTTATCTTGCGTATTTTAAAGTATCCACTTTCACTTGTCTATGAACTATACAGGCAACCCAGAAGTCCTTTAGCGCGGACACGGCTATTCGAATAGATCATATTAACCCTGCAGGGGTGTACTTCTTCACACATGCTCTCACCACTTACCGCCGTTTACACGACATGTACTCGGCAACCTTCAAGCGGAAGCCCAGCGAGGGTGTCGGCCACGACCTGACTAACCACACAAGTCTCTCGTCCAGGTTTATCGCCTATTCGGTTTCCATCCGCAAGGAGATCCGGCCGGGGTGTCGCTCATGGCCCCAAACGATGTGAGCAGGGTTCCCAAGCCCACCATCCGGGTGCCACCTGGTACACCGTGCCACTGTGCCTAGTCTGACCCAAGCCCACCTGTACCGGGTGCCACTTGGTAGACTACTAACACTACCTACAAACACCAGAAACTAGTTGCAACTCCTGGACAGAGATCAGGTTGATTAATAACTCGAGAGAGCTTGGAGCGCCCGGAGCCCAATGTGTGGTAGTAAATGTTCATGGATCACAAACACAGAACTCAGTTCCTGAGGACGGCTGCAATGAGACAACCCACCATGTACTCCTACATGGCCTCTCACCGCTACCTTTACCAAATCATGTTCACACACTTAGCTCACACACAGTAGGACATGTTTACACACCTCCGATTCATCCCCGATGAATCAGACCTGACTCAACTCTAAGTAGTAGCAGGCATGACAAACAAGCATGAATGAGTAGGCACATCAGGGCTCAAACAACTCCTACTCATGCTAGTGGGTTTCATCTATTTACTCTGGCAATGACAGGTCATGCAGAGGATAAAGGGGTTCAACTACCGCAGCAAGTAACAGTTGTATCGTTGTTGTCCTAATGCAGTAAAATAGAGCAGGAGCGAGAGAGTGGGATTGAATCAGAATGAACAAGGGGGTTTTGCTTGCCTGGCACTTCTGAAGATAATGTAGCTCTTCATCGGTGTCATCAAACTCATCGTCAGAACGTCGTCTACTGAGAGGGGACAAATACCGGCAAACAAGGGAGAACACAATCAATGCAATGCAACAATATGATGCATGAATGTGATATGGCAATATGCTGTGGTTTGAGCTAATGCAGCTAGCAACAAGTTAAATGAAGTTGGTTTGAATCCAAAATTCAAATCCAAACTCCATATGTGAAGGTTTAAATGTCATTTAATTTAATTGTCCTAAACAGCAGCTATAAATTGTTCTAACATGCATGAAAATGGTACAGATGGATAGATTGGATTTTTTTGATCATTTTTCATATATAATTTGTTTATTTTGGAGTTACGGTTGAATTTATATGATTTTTAGAAGTTTTGGATATTTTCTGAAATAAATAAATCATTTCTGATTTATTTAAAACTCTAGAAAACATTTACTGCATCAGCATGACGTATTAGTGACATCAACAGGTCAACGGATGGCCCAGGTCAAACCTGACCAGTGGGGCCCACTGGTCAGTGACACAAAGTCCGCTACAGAGGCTGACATGTGGGACCCGGTCAAAGCTGACGTGGCCAAGTCAACGTTGACAGGCGGGGCCCACTGTGGTTAGTGTTAATCCAACAGAGAAATAATACTAATTAGTTTAGGCATTGGGACCCACATGGCAGTGGCTCTAGGGGTGGCTTAGCTGGGTCATTAGTGGCTAATGACGGCCATGTCATCAGTCGCCAGAGTGTCGCCGGCGACGACCACGGCCGACAGCGGAGGTGCACCGTGCGCTCGCTACGGAGCACCATTTGACGTGCGGTTTTCTCCTACGGGTTCCTGGAAGGAAGGCGCATCTAAAGAGATAAGCGACAGCAGCTGGGGTGGCCGGAGCTGACGGCGGCGAGCTCTTTTGCGGCTGCCGGAGTTCGGCCATCAACGGTTTAGGCGCTACGGTGCATGTGAGGTGGAGCTGGTGGCCGCTACGGGCTCCTGGAGCTGCACTAAGCACAACGGTGTGCTCGGCCTCGAGTTGTGGTGGCTCTAGCCATGCCGGCAACGAGGCACGGCGGCGGCGAGCTTCGGCCGCGGTGGACAGCAGAGCTACAGAAGGGGATCGATGGTGGGGAGAGAGGGGTTCGGCAGAGGAGCTCACGGTGGGGGCGCCGGTGATCTCAGCGTGCTCGGGGACGGCCTAGTGACGACGAATCGGTCGTCGGCGGCCGCCGGAGCAGAGGATGAAGATGGCGTTGATGATGGTGCCCCAGGGCGTCCGGCGTCATGTGGCTCGGCGGAGAGGACGGGGGCGTCACGGCGGAGGCCATGGACACGTCGGCGAGGCGAGGGAGGGCCTGTGGCCATGGCTACGACGAGCAGTGGCGACGGTGGCGCTCGGGTGTGTTCGGGAGAGAGCCAGCGAAGGGGAGAGGTCCAGCAAGTGAGGGAGAGGAGAGAGGGGACATGGGGCGTCTCGGTGGAATCGCTAGAAGGGCCGAGAGCCTCTTGGTGGCAAGCAGGAGGTGGCCACGGCGGCGCACGCGGCCGACAGGCAGCTGCCTGCCTGCTCTGGCGGGAGGTGTCCGATGACTGGCACTTGCCAGGTGGGCTGGGCCGGCACAGTGCCAGGCCAGGTGGCTGCAGGTAAGTCCAGGTGAGTTGCTCCGTCTCTCTTTTATTTATGTTTTTGTTTTCTGTTATTTTGTAGTCTTTAGGGCTTTAATAAAAATGCTTAGGCACACTCAAAAATCACCAAACTGCTCATGGCCACTGTTTGGAATATTTCCAACAGCAAACATTTCAGTTTGTGATTATTTGAGCATTTAAAATATTATTTAGCAATTAAATGCCCAAATGCAAATACCATATGATTTAATTCAAAAATCCAGAATGGCCTAAAAATATGTGCATCATTTTTGGCAGAGGTTTTCACCTTTACTAGAAATCATGAACATTTTCAAAGGGCATTTTGGGTTTATTGAAAAAGATTTTATTTTGACCCTAGTTGAATTCATTAGCTGCTAGGGTTTATCAGCGCCCATTTCAAGTTTCATAAAATTTAAACATGATGCATGGATGCTAAAGCAAAAACAAGCAAGGCCTGAACTGGGGATGTGACAGGTCGGTTATGTTCGGCCGGGCCGGATTTATTATTAGTGTATCCGGCATGACGGTCATCGTCATGTGTTGTGGCGCGCCCCCGTGGTACGTAGATCGATCTTGGTTGTCTTGCATTGTTTTCCAATATGTCTCGCAGGTCCTGCGTATTGCCCCGGGCCGTAGTGAACTGGCGTGGGGGTGCGGGCTAGTACGTCATTTTATCCCGGCCACGGGGTGGCCGGTCAGCCTCGTCTTGTGGTAGTGCGAGCTCTAAGGCCTCTTCCTCTAGCTGAGGTAGCAGCCTATGTTTTGGGTAACCCTTGGTGGGGGCTCGTGTCCGTATTCCTTGGCCGCTAGGACCTCAGTCCATCTATCTGCGAGCAGATCTTGATCAGCTTGGAGCTGCTGCTGCTTCTTTTTTAGGCTTCTTGTAGTGGCTATAAGCCAGCGCTTGAAGTGCTCCTGCTCTATGGGATCCTCCGGTACACCGAATTCATCGTCACCGAGGCTCACCTCATCTTCGGAGGGAGGCATATAGTTATCGCCCTCCAAGTATCCGTCTGTCGCCTATTCATCTGGGCTGACCTGCCCATGTTCTTGTTCGGCCTGTTCGAAGGTAGGCTGATCAGGATTGTATTCCTCTTTAGCGCCTTCTGGATTGTTTTCTTGTCCAGAGCTGGTGTTGCTGTGGCGGGGCTTAGAGCGGCGCTGATGGCGCCCATGCTTTGATTTCTTCCTTGAGGGGTTATCTTCTGTTGCCTCATCGCCATTGTTTTCTTTGGGGGTGTCCACCATATATATGTTGTATGAAGAGGTGGTAGTCCAGCCCCTATGGGCGGTGGTTCCTATTCGTCTCCAGCATCGTCGTCTATACCGTTGATGTCTTCGGAGTCGAAGTTAAACACGTCGATCAAATCATTGACCGTGGCTATGAAGTGGGTGGTGGGTGGTAACAAGTTTCTTCGTCGCCTGCTTCCCATTCGAGCCAAACATGGTTCGGCCAGGACTCTCCTGTCAGAGAGAGAGAGACCTTAATGAGTTTAGCACATCGCCAAAGGGGGTCTGCTGAAAGATGTCCGCGGCGGTGAACTCCATTACTGGAGCCCAATCGGGCTTGATGTGCCCGGGAACTCGCGGTTTGGAACCCACGTCCGGACACAGGTGTCGGTGTCAAAACCGGCAGATCTCGGGTAGGGCGTCCCGATCTATGTGTCTTAGGCTGATGGTAACAGGAAGCAAGGGACACAATGTTTACCCAGGTTCGGGCCCTCTCGATGGATGTAAAACCCTACTTCCTGCTTGATTAATATTGAAGATATTTGGAGTACAAGAGTAGATCTACCACGAGATCGTAGAGGCTAAACCCTAAGAGCTAGCCTATGATGGTATGATTGTAAATGTGATCGGCCTTCTAAGGACCATCCTCTCCGGTTTATATAGACACTGAAGAGCTAGGGTTTAAATGGAGTCGGTTACAAGGAAGGAAACATAATATCCGGATCGCCAAGCTTGTGTTCCACGCAAAGGAGAGTCCCATCCGGACACGAGCCGAAGTCTTGAGTCTTGTATCTTGACGCTTCTCTAGTCCGGACGATGAATATAGTCTGGCTGTCCGGATACCCCCTTATCCCGGACTCACTCAGTAGCCCCTGAACCAGGCTTCAATGACGATGAGTCCGGCGTGCAGTCTTGTCTTCGGCATTGCAAGGCGGGTTCCTCCTCCGAATACTCCAAGGTTATTATCGAACACGTAGGCCGTGTCCGGATCTGCAAAATGATCTTTACATACCACCATAAGAGAGAATGATACTTCAGCTG
The DNA here is from genome assembly GCF_018294505.1 of Triticum aestivum. Classification (NCBI taxonomy): domain Eukaryota; kingdom Viridiplantae; phylum Streptophyta; class Magnoliopsida; order Poales; family Poaceae; genus Triticum; species Triticum aestivum. The sequence continues at coordinate 393,021,408 of NC_057795.1, read as the reverse complement.
ACAATTTTTAGACGACGTGACATGCCACTAGAGCTAGGTCACTATTCGAACCGTTTTTCACAACCAGCCACAACGCGTATTGCGAGGCGGTTTCCTTGACACGTCTTGTCAAAGCAGAGATCATGTCCCCTTATCACGGGATTCTCATCAATACGGGTATGGGTAATCCCCCCGTGCCATCAATCATGGCGCTTGGGAAGTAAGCGATTCTCAACAGGCTAGTGGGGAGGCGCACCGCTTTCGTCGCCTCTATAAAGGGATAAGAGTTCCCCATTCTTACCCACGCCTTCTTCCCCCCTCGCATACTCTTGCCCCCTCGAGCTCCAGTGCCCTAGCCTAGGTTTTCTCCTCATAGTTAGTCATGTCCGGAGCAGGAGGCAAGTGGGTGGCTTCCACCGTGACGGAGAAGAAGATCACAAATCTCCGGGCGGCCGGATACTTGGCCGTAGATATAGCGCACCGGCTACCAGACGAGGGACAGGTCATTCCAACTCCAGGACCCCACGAGAGGGTCGTGTTCCTGGCCCACTTCGTCCGTGGACTGGGGTTTCCACTCCACCCCTTCGTCCGCGGGCTCATGTTCTACTACGGGCTAGACTTTCATGATCTAGCTCCGAACTTCGTCCTCAACATCTCGTCGTTCATTGTCATATGTGAGGCTTTCCTCCGCATCAAGCCTCATTTCGGCTTGTGGTTGCAAATCTTCTGCGTGAAGCTGAAGATCGTGAGTGGCCAACAAGAGGAGTGTGGAGGAGCCATGGTGGAAAAAATGCCTAATGTCACCTGGCCTGAAGACTCCTTTGCGGAAACCATGAAGGGGTGGCAGTCGGGGTGGTTCTACATCACCGAGTCGCGCGACACCAACTGGGCGGCAGCCCCCGAGTTCCGATCTGGAACCCCTATGCGGCTCACCTCCTAGGAACAGAAGGGCTTGCTATGGGGCGAATCTACAGAGCTGACAGGACTCATCAACTTCATCAAGGGCATGAAGGACAAGAACATCAAGCTTGTCAACGTGATCCAAGTTATGCTCATTCGCTGGATTCTGCTGTGCCAAAGGCGGGCATTCAATCTATGGGAGTTTGTCCCGGCCGAACACCAGACGCTTCAGAGGCTCTACGGCCTGAAGCCCAAGGACGTGTGGAAGGCGCTATTCAAGGCCTCCGAAGTACCTCCTCTTATAACCGAGGACCGCGGGCTCCATGCCGCACGGCACCCCACCCAGGTGAGTTCTAAGGCCGCCACCGGGTCCGGTTATTCTCAACATATTTATGGAAAATTCCTAAGTGATTGTGTATATTCGTTTTAGGAGTATGTGGAGACAGCGGAGCGGATCGACAGTCTGGATCCACTGCCAGAAGGCCCAGCTAATGATCTTCTGACGAAGATGTTGGTCCCGGCACCCAATAAGGGGCCGGAGAAGAAGGCCGATAAGAAGGCCCTGGGGACCCGAAAGGCTCTCCGAAATAAGGTTGCGCAAGCCTCGTCCGAAGACGACGAGGCGCATTCCTCCCCCGAGGGGGGAGAAGAAGAAGAAGAAGAGGAGGCTGCCCCATCCGGAAAGGATGGGGGGACAGAGACGGCGAGCCAGGGGTCCAGGAGAGGCCCCAGGCATAAGGCCGTCATACCCTTGTGGTCAGATGATGACGAGGCAGATTCCTCCCGCGGAGGCGAGGAGGAACAAGGAGAAACACCACCTCCCCGCACTGGGGGAGGGAAGAAGAGGAAGGTCGCCCCGGTGGGAGAGACTGGGACGTCCAAGAAGGGAAAGGCATCCCTTCCGGACAACTCCTCCACCGCCGCTAGTAGCGAGGAAGGGTGGCTGCCCAGGAAGAAGCCCCTTGTGCGATCGTAAGTGTCCGCACTCAATCGTGATTTCGCTTCATAGTATTGTTTATAATGTCGAACTTGTATGCAGTCCGGCCAGGGTCCTTCCCAAAGTGTCATCTTCGGACGGGTCCTTGAGTGAGTCAGCAATGAACTCACTCCCAATGGCCACGTCTCCTCGACCTGCGAAAGACACGGAGGTGTTGTCCCGAAGGCTCCCGACGATGGCGGAGGTGGCCCTGGAGGCGCCTCACGGCGGCGTCCCAGACGTCGGACTCGCGGGGTTCAAGGTCCCCGCGGATCGTGTTGATGAGAGCCACGATAAGCCTGGCTCTCAGCCGAACACTGTTCCGGAGCCTTCAGTGGTTCCAGACTTAGGCGAGCATCCCCTCGTTATGGAGGGAGGGTCGTATAAATCAAGGACTTCGGTTGCACCCCAGGCGCCGGATTGTCTGCTGGAACTGCTTCACGGTGCTTCCCTAGGTGAAGAGTACCGTACTCTCATGAGTGCGGTGATTCAGAAGGTTTCGTCCGCCAAGAGCGGACTAACCGAAGCCTGCACGAGCCTTCTAATAGGCTTTGAGGTAAGCAGTAAAAATATGTGAAGTTACCACTCGATAGGTAGTATCCCCTGATACTCTGTTCGCTGTTCGGAAAGAAAAACCAAACAGAGGGTCAATTATAATCCGCAGGAGTCTGACAATAATTTTGAATGTAAATAAACAGGCTATGCTGCTGGCCGCTGCTGCTCGCACGGCCGAAATCGCTGGCCTAACGCAGGATTTAGAGCAGGCACAGGAAGAGCTCGGCCTCGCAAGGAGGCAACTCGAGGAGAGCAAAGGTAAATGATTCCCCTATCTCCTATAATGAATAGTAAATAAAATTTGATTATGCTAACGATGAGACGTCATGATATGGTAACAGAGGCCACCACCGAAGTGGCGTCTCTCAAGAAGGCACTGTCCGAGGCCGAACACAAAGCGGCCTTGGAAATCAAGGAGCGCGAAAAGCAAGAGGCCTGAGTGGGCGAGATACAAGAAGAGCTCTGGGAGCTCGGCAAGAAGCTCGAGTCTGCGGAGCGGGAGCTGAAAGCAAAAGAGGCCGAGCTTGCGAAGGCCCTTACAAATACAAAAGACGCTAAGGCCGAAGCCGAGAGGGCTCAGCAAGAGATCCATGAGGCCAAGAAAATAGCGGCGGATAAGAATTTTTTTATGTAAAGCAAACATGTGGAGGAGGTGATCATTTTACTTACTCGAATCCGGAGCACTCCAGGGGCATTCGCAGACCTGCCACGCAGCGTATCCGACGCTGCGGAGTTCTACCGTGCCCAGGAGGGGAGCTCAACGGAGAAGCTGTTCTGGTCCCAGTATGCTGGGGCCGAACACGCAACGCCTCTGAGTGACCAACTGAAGCAGTTGGTCAAACTCCACAAGGCGTCCGAAGTGGCTATGAAAGATCTCATAGTCCGGATATGGCCTGGCGAGCTTCTGCCCACCAGCTACTTCGGCCTAATCAATCGGATGGTGGATTCATGTCCGCGACTGGAAGTCATCAAGCGATCCATTTGTATTGAGGGTGCCCGCCGGGCCCTTGCCCGCACCAAGGTGCATTCGGGCAAGCTGGATGCGGAGAAGCTGGTGAAGGACAGGCCGCCGGAGGGCAAGCCGCATCACGTCCCCGAGAAGTATTATTATGGTGTTATGAAGGGTGCTTGCCTTGTGGCCGATGAGTGTAACAGAGACATAATTTTTGGATGAATTCACTTCTGTCATGTTTGTAATTTAAAGACGAAGTTAATTGCGTTATGTAGCGCCTTTGTGATTTAAAATATTACCTTCTGTGCGGTTGTTTATCAAATTCTGAAAGTAGGCCAGTCGTCAGCTCCCCCCCCCCCCCGTGTAACTAGTACTGGGGTGTTCGTGGAAAATCCGGACACTCTTTGTCCAAATACTTGGTCCCTTAAGGAGGTGTGCAGCGCAGCGAACCAGGCCATCGGACTATACGGCTTTATAACCTTCACTTAGCCATAGAACTCTATTATTTTAAATTTCGGCGAAGCCCCTACTATTTGGAAGGCCGAATTGGGGCGCTATACACGCCTATATCAGACAAAGCCAAATAATCTCCTAAGGCGGAAAAATCTTTAAGGATTTTGAAACCTCTCGAACAGTGACCAGTCTCTTGCCACATCATGTCGGACAGTTTTGTGCTTTCTCTACTGAGGTGCTCGTCCGGAAAAACCAGGGCACAATCTCAGTATTTCTCCCTGCACTACCTTAGCCGAATTAACGGAACGTAAGGTACCAAAGCAAGGGAGCCGGGCTATCCCAACTGTACCCAAGACATGATTCGGAGCTAATGCATATAATGCTATAAGTTTAGGGTGCCGCACTGTTGAAAGTGTTTGGACTTGTCTTGCCGTATTATGGGGCGCTATAAGAAGCCCCTGGCAAACTCAACGTACCAAAGTGTACGGATGTTAAATGATAAGCTGACGCTGTATATTGCCTCCTATTGATAAATAATACGTTTAAGCATATGTGTACAATGAAGGCACTTCGCGGAGGTAAATAGGATTATCTGACATATCCTATCCAGGAGTAGGCTACGTACAGTTAGATAAAGCAGGAACAACGATCGTGAATAGATTCCACCTGGGTGTTTCCTGGTGTGCCTGAAGCCAGTTACCTCCTCGGTTTCCTCTCCTCTATAAGTCCGACAATCCGGCTATTCTGGAGAAGCTGCACTAAAGCGATGTCCTTAAGGGTAAAAGGAAAGGTTACGAAGCAATACCGTACTGTTGACTGAGCCACTGCTAGGCCTCCGCCTGTGTCCATGGTATTTTGAGTGCGTAATTGTGTACGCGTGGCACGAATGCTGCTTGGGTGGGACTTGGGCGGAGGCCGGACTGCTAGTCGAGCTCTTGACGTGCCTGCTGATCCTGTTGCAGGGTGTTCCGCCCTCACTTGACGGAGCTTGAGGTTGTCGTTGCCGGATTGGTGGTTTGCCTGAGGAGGCCGCACTGTACTTCGGCCACAAGGGCCGCAGTGTGTTCTTCTGTACGGAGAGAGCGGTCCATATTCCCATTGACTGTTATGACCCTGCGCGGGCCTGGCATCTTGAGCTTCAGGTATGCATAGTGTGGTACCGCATTGAATCTAGCAAGTGCGGTTTGCCCGAGCAGTGTGTGGTAGCCACTGCGGAAAGGGACGATATCGAAGATTAACTCTTCGCTTCAGAAGTTATCCGGAGATCCGAAGACCACTTCCAATGTTATAGAGCCCGTACAGCGGGCCTCTACTCCAGGAATGACACCCTTAAAGGTGGTTTTGGTAGGCTTAATCCTTGAAGGATCGAAGCCCATTTTGCACACTGTGTCCTGATAAAGCAGGTTCAGGCTGCTGCCTCCGTCCATAAGGACTCTTGTGAGGTGAAATCCATCTATAATTGGGTCTAAAACCAATGCGGCTGAGCCGCCGTGACGGATGCTAGTAGGATGATCCCTACGATCAAAGGTGATCGGACAAGTTGACCATGGGTTGAATTTGGGGACGACTGGCTCCATCGCATATACGTCCCATAGTGCTTGCTTCCGTTCCCACTTGGGGATGTGGGTGGCGTAGATCATGTTCACTGTTTTCACTTGTGGGGGAAATTTCTTTTGCCCCCCTCCCCCATGTTCGGACGCCGGGGCTCATCGTCATCGTCGCTGTGCAGCCCCTTTTCTTTTTTTCGGTGTTTATTTTGCCGGCCTGTTTGAATACCCAGCAGTCTTTGTTGGTGTGGTTGGCTGGCTTGTCCGGGGTGCCCTGAATTTGGCACGAGCGCTCCAGTATACGGTCCAGACTGGACGGTCCTTGATTGTTACACTTGAATGGCTTCTTCCGCTGACCGGATTTGGATCCGCTGAATCCGGCATTGACCGTCGTATCCTTGGTGTTGTCACCGTTGTTCCGTCGCTTGTGTCTGTTGCGCCGTGGCTTGCCATTGTTGTCCCAGACATCTGAAGTTCCAGAGTGTGGCGTAGTGCTACTGCGAGCCAACCAGCTGTCCTCGCCAGCGCAAAAGCGGGTCATTAGTGTCGTAAGAGCTGCCATGGACTTGGGTTTCTCCTGGCCGAGGTGTCTGGCGAGCCACTCGTCACGGATATTATGCTTGAAAGCCGCCAGGGCTTCGGCATCCGGACAGTCAACTATTTGGTTCTTTTTAGTTAGGAATCGAGTCCAGAATTTCTTGGCTGATTCTTCGGGCTGTTGAGTAATGTGGCTCAAGTCATCGGCATCCGGAGGTCGCACATATGTGCCCTGGAAGTTGTCAAGAAATGCGTCTTCCAGATTTTCCCAACTGCCAATGGAATTTGCGGGCAGGCTGTTTAGCCAGTGCCGGGCAGGTCCTTTGAGCTTAAGGGGAAGATACTTGATGGCATGTAGATCATCTCCGCGGGCCATGTGAATGTGGAGAAGGAAATCTTTGATCCATACCGCGGGGTCTGTGGTGCTATCGTATGATTCGATGTTTACGGGTTTAAACCCTTCTGGGAATTCATGATCCATCACTTCATCAGTGAAGCAGAGGGGGTGTGCGGCTCTTCTATGTCGGGCTATGTCACAGCGCAATACGGCTGCGTCTGACTGGTTGTATTCGGCCCGGCCGGATTTGGTGTTTCCGGTATGACGGTCATCATCATGTGCTTCGGCGCGCCCCCGCGATCTGTAGATCGATCTTGGTTGTCCTGCGGCGTTATCCAGTTTATCGCGCAGGTCCTGAGTATTGCCCCGGACCGTAGTAAACCGGCGTGGGGGTACGGGCTAGTATTTCGGCCGATATGTCATTTTGTCCTGACCTCGAGGTGGTCGGTCAGCCGTGGGGTGCTCGAGTCTGTATTCCTCGGCTGCCAAGACTTCTGTCCATCTGTCTGTGAGCAGATCTTGATCAGCTTGGAGCTGTTGCTGCTTCTTCTTCGGGCTTCTCGCAGTGGCAATAAGCCGGCGCTTGAAGCGCTCCTGCTCTGCGGGGTCTTCAGGTACGCCGAACTCGTCGTCGCGAGGCTAATCTCGTCTTCGGAGAGGGGCATGTAGTTTTCATCCTCTGGATACCCGTCCGCCGCTTGTTCATCTGGGCTGTCATGCCCGTCTTCCTGTTCGGCCTGCTCGAAGGCGGGTTGTTCGGGGTCGTATTCGTCATCGGCACAGTCCGGCTTGTTATCGTCTCTGGTGCCGGTATTGCCTTGGCGGGGCTTGGAGCGGAGTTGGCGACGCCCATGCTTTGCTTTCTTCTTGGAGGGGTTATCCTTTGTTGCCTCATCGCCATTGGTTTCTTTCGGAGTGTCCACCATGTATATATCATATGAAGACGTGGTTGTCCACTGCCCTGTGAGCGATGGCCCCTGTATGTCTCCTGCATCGTCGTCCATACCATCAATGTCTTCAAAGTCAAAGTCGAGTACGTCGGTTCAATCATCGACCGTGGCGACAAAGTGGGTGGTGGGTGGGCAGCGAATTCCTTCGTTGCCTGCTTCCCACTCAGGCCGGACATAGTTTGGCCCAGAGTCTCCTAACAAAGAGAGAGACTTCAATGAGCTCAGCATGTCGCCGAAGGGCGAGTGCCGAAAGATGTCCTCAGCGGTAAACTCCATTACCTAAGCCCAGCCTGGCTCAGCTGGCTCGAGAGTGAGCGGAGCAGGGCCCTCAGCCGGATATGAGTCCGGGGGCCCAGGGTTACAGGCCTCCACAGAGGTGGGACCCGTGTTCGGATCCACCGCCGATAAGTGTGCGGCCTGCGGGGCGGGGTCCAACCCTCCGTCCCTAGGCAACGCAGCCTGCCCTAGATTTAGATCCGGGGCTGCTTCAGGGATGATGTCCCGGGCACTGTCCGACAGCAGGTCTAAGCCGTGCTCGTCGTGGCTGTCCGGTGCTCCTGGCGCAGGCCCGATCCCATCGAAGATCAAGTCTCCGCGGATGCCTGCCGTGTAGTTCAAGTTTCCGAACCTGATCTGGTGGCCAGGGGCGAAGCTGTTGATCTGCTCCAACTGGCCAAGCGAGTTGGCCCGCAGTGCAAAGCCACCAAAAACAAAGATCTGTCCGGGGAGAAAAGTCTCACCCTGGATCGTGTTGTTGACGATTGAAGACGCCATCAAGCCTCGAAGCGACGACACAGAGGAACTCTCAATGAAAGCACCAATGTCGGTGTCAATACCGGCGGATCTCGGGTAGGGGGTCATGATCTGTGCGTCTTAGGCTGATGGTAACAAGAAGCAAGGGACACAATGTTTACCCAGGTTCGGGCCCTCTCGATGGAGGTAAAACCCTACTTCCTGCTTGATTAATATTGAAGATATGTGGAGTGCAAGAGTAGATCTACCACGATATCGTAGAGGCTAAACCCTAAGAGATAGCCTATGATGGTATGATTGTAAATGTGATCGGCCTTCTAAGGACCATCCTCTCCGGTTTATATAGACACCGGAGAGCTAGGGTTTACATGGAGTCGGTTACAAGGAATGAAACATAATATCCGGATCGCCAAGCTTGTCTTCCACGCAAAGGAGAGTCCCATCCAGACACGAGCCGAAGTCTTGAGTCTTGTATCTTGACGCTTCCATAGTCCGGCTGTCCGGATACCCCCTTATCCAGGACTCCCTCAACAGGTCCGGGGGTCCGATGACGCAGATCCCCTTAACAGCGGAGTCTGTGTTCGGCTCTACCACCGAAGAGTATGCGGCCTTTGTGGCGGGGTCCATCCACCCATCCTCGGTCAATGTGATCTGCCCCGGATTTAGGTCCGGAGCGGCTGCAGGGGTGATATCCCGAATATTGTCCGGTAGCAGATTTAAGTCATGCTCATCGTGACTGTTCGATACTCCCGATGCAGGCTCGAATCCGTCGAAGATCAAGTCTCTGCGGATATCGGCCGTGTAATTCAAGTTCCGAAACCTGACCTGATGGCCAGGGGCGTAGCTGTTGATCTGCTCCAGATGGCCAAGCGAGTTGGCCCGCAGTGCGAAGCCGCCGAACACGAAGATTTGTCCGGGGAGAAAAGTCTCACCCTGTGCGTTGTTGAAGGCTGGGGAGCCATCGAGCCTTACGGTGATGACACAGAGGAACTCTTAATGAAAGCACCAATGTCGGTGTCAAAACCGGCGGATCTAGGGTAGGGGGTCCCGAACTGTGCGTCTAAGGCTAATGGTAACATGAGACTGGGGACATGATGTTTTAGCCAGGTTCGGGCCCTCTTGATGGAGGTAATACCCTACTTCCTGCTTGATTGATCTTGATGATATGAGTACTACAAGAGCTGATCTACCATGAGATCATAGAGGCTAAACCCTAGAAGCTAGCCTATGGTATGATTGTCCTCGTCCTACGGACTAAACCATCCGGTTTATATATACACCGGAGGGGCTAGGGTTACACAAAATCGGTTACGGAGAAGGAGATCTACATCCGAATCGCCAAGCTTTCCTTCCACACAAAGGAGAGTCCCATCCGTATACGAGACGAAGTCTTCAATCTTGTATCTTCATAGTCCAACAGTCCGGCCAAAGTACATAGTCCGGCTGTCCGGATAGCCCCTTATCCAGGAATCCCTCAGTCGCAGCTAAGCCCCTGATAACCCACAAGTGTAGGGGATAATTTTAGCCTCTTTCGATAAGTAAGAGTGTCGAACCCAACAAGGAGCTAAAGGTACAACAACTATTCTCTCAAGCCCTATCTGCCACTGATACGACTCTACGCATGCTTAGTGTTCGCTTTACCTAAAACAAGTATGAAACTAGAAATACTTTGTAGGTGTGATAGGATAGGTTTGCAAGATAATAAAGAACACATAAATAAAAAGTAGGGGCTGTTTAGATAAAGAAGCAATAAAGTAAATATAACGAGTGTGGAAAAGTGGTGGTAAGAGTTGTGAAATTGTCCCTAAGGTATTGACTACTTTACTAGACCGGTAATCACTATTGCAATTCTATTTGAGGGAGAGGCATAAGCTAACATACTTTCTCTTCTAGGATCATATGCACTTATGATTGGAACTCTAGCAAGCATCCGCAAGTACTAAAGATCATTAAGGTAAAACCCAACCATAGCATTAAAGTATCAAGTCCCCTTTATCCCATACACAAACAACCAACTTACTCGGGTATGTGCTTCCGTCACTCACGCCACCCACCATAAGCAAATCATGAAAATATTGCAAACCCTACAGCGGGAATCCATCACGCTTGCGCGACACAGAGAGCACCATAGGACAGCACCAATAATAAAACACGCAACTCAAACCAATCATAGCAATTCATCAATCACTGATAGGACAACGAAAATCTACTCAGACATCATAGGATGGCAACACATCATTGGATAATAATATGAAGCATAAAGGGCCATGTTCAAGTAGAAGGTACAGCGGGTTTCGGGAGAGTGGACCGCTGGATAAATATGGGGGAAGGTAATGGAGATGTTGGTGAAGATGGCGGAGGTGTTGGGGAAGATCGCGGTGATGATGATGGCCCCTGGCAGCGCTCCAGCACCACCGGAAGCAAGGCGGAGAGAGCCCCCCTTCTTCTTATTCTTCCTTGACCTCCTCCCTAGATGGGTGAAGGGTTTCCCCTCTGGTCCATGGCTCCCATGGCGTGGGAGGGACGAAAGCCCCTCCGAGATTGGATCTATCTCTCTGTCTCTCTCTGTTTCTGCGTTCCCTGATTCTGCCCCTTCACCGTTTTTTTATATCCAGAGATCTGTAACTCCGATTGGGGTGAATCTTTCACCCAGATTTTTCTCATAAAATTAGCTTTCTTGTGGAAAAAGAAGAGCGTCAACCGCCTTATGGGGTGCCCACGAGGGTCTAGGGCGCGCCTGCCTCCCTGGGGCGCGCCCCCTGCCTCGTGGCCCCCTCGGGCACCGTCTCGCGTTGATTTTAGTTCCCAAAAATTAGAAAGATTCCAAAATAATTCTCCGTGCATTTTTATCCCATTTGGACTCCGTTTGATATTGGGTTTCTGCAAAACATATAACATACAACAAACAGGAATTGGCACTGGGAACTGGATCAATATGTTAGTCCCAAAAATAGTATAAAAAGTTGCCAAAAGTATATGAATGTCGAATAATATTGGCATGGAACAATAAAAAATTATAGATACGACGGAGACATATCAGCATCCCCAAGCTTAATTCCTGCTCGTCCTCGAGTAGGTAAATGATAAAAAAGATAATTTTTGATGTGGAATGCTACCTAGCATAATATTGATCATATATCTAATCATGGCATGAATATTAGGACACGAGTGATTCAAAGCAATAGTCTATCATTTGACATAAAAACAATAATACTTCGAGCGTACTAAAAAAGCAATCATGTCTTTTTAAATCAACATGGCCAAAGCAAGCTTATCCGTACAAAATCATATAGTTTGGCCATGCTTCATTTTCGTCACACAAAATGTCCCCATCATGCACAACCCCGATGACAAGCCGAGCAATTGGTTCATACTTTTTAACACGCCTCAGCCTTTTCAACCCTCATGCAATACATGAGCTCAAGCAATGGATATAACACTATAGGTGGAATAGAATATGATGGTGGGGGTTTATGTGGAGAAGACAAAGAGGGAGAAAGTCTCACATCAACATGGCTAACCAACAGGCTATGGAGATGCCCATCAATTGATGACAATGCGAGGAGTAGGGAATGCCATGCAACGGATGTACTAAGAGCTATAAGTGTATGAAAGCTCAAACTGAAACTAAGTGGGTGTGCATCCAACTTGCTTGCTCATGAATACCTAGGGCATTTGAGGAAGCCCATCGTTGGAATATACAAGCCAAGTTGAAATATTCCCACTAGTATATGAAAGCGACAACATAGGAGACTCTCTATATGAAGAACATGGTGCTACTTTGAAGCACAAGTGTGGTAAAAGGATAGTGACAATCCCCCTTTTTATTTTTATTTTTTTTGCGGGCTTCTTTGGCCCCCTTTTTTTATTTAGGCTTCTTTGGCCTTTCCTTTTTTTCCTTCTTTTTCTTCATGGGGCAATGCTCTATAATGTTGATCATCACACTTTTATTTACTTACAACTTGATATTACAACTTGATACTAGAACAAAGATATGACTCTATATGAATACCTCCGGCGGTGTACCGGAAAGTGCAATGATCTAGCATAGCAAAGATATCAAAAAACGGACAAGCCATGAAAACATCATGCTAGCTATCTTACGATCATGCAAAGCAATATGACAATGAATGCTCAAGTCATGTATATGATGATGATGGAAGTTGCATGGCAATATATCTCGGAATGGCTATGGAAATGCCATAATAGGTAGGTATGGTGGCTGTTTTGAGGAAGATATAAGGAGGCTTATGTGTGATAGAGCGTATCGTATCACGGGGTTTGGATGCACCGGCGAAGTTTGCACCAACTCTCAAGGTGAGAAAGGGCAATGCACAGTACCGAAGAGGCTAGCAATGATGGAAAGGTAAAAGTGTATAATCTATGGACTCACATTAGTCATAAAGAACTCATATACTTATTGCAAAAGTTTATTGGCCCTCTGTCGGGGGGATGAACCCCGGGCAGGCAACGGAACCCGGACCTTTTCAAAAATAGCAGGGCCCACATCACCCCGCAAACCGGCACGTGCCTGGCCGAGTCGCCCGACCTGGCAGGACACGCAACCCGTCCAAACTCTCCGACCAGGCAAGGTACGTCAACCCGGCCACAGTAACTGGCGCGAGACAACTCAACCCGGCGCAACCAAGGCTTCCCCAGCAAGCCAGCTCCACCTGTGGCGTCCACGGCAACCCAGCCACGGGTCAGCTCCCATCCCATCCAGGCCGTACGATGGGACGAGACATCAGCCACTGATGACCAAGACAACAATGTTCCCACCCATGCCTGTGGTCAGCCAGAGCATCGCAATAGTGCCCCTCACCTAACCGCCGACCAAGGCTGGCGTGGCAACAGTGCTCCCGCCCTCACCGCTGACGACAACAAGCTGCAGCCCGACGGAGAGCACTGTACACGACTCTACTCGGCCACACCCTGATGATTGACAAGACGGCGCACAGTTCCCCTAGGCCCGCGGGGCCCGCACCTAGGGGAACCCGGCGAACCACAAGCCCACAAGCGGGACCCATCTCGGTATCCCGGACACCGACAATACGGACCCACCGACTCGGCATATTACCATTGTAACCTTGGGTGGGCTGATCTATAAAACCCCCCAGGAACCCACGCCTACAGGGGCACGTAGAGAAGATAACAGACAACACAAGAGAAACACAAGAAAGCATAGGACTAGCCAACCAATGGCAACACCGGGGAGAAGGAGCAGCCCAAGCCTTGGCCAGCTTCCTTCCTCCTCCATACAGCTCCAGGAGCGACATTGTACTATCGACCATCCAACCAAACTCGGCAGGACTAGGGGTGTTATCTCTCCGGAGAGCACCGAACCTGGGTATGTCCGGCGTCCCGCGCCCGCGCATGCCAACCTCGCCTCTGGAGCCCACCAGCTCCCTCGAGCCTCCTCCTCTCTTTAGCCATCCCTTGGCATCTGCCGTGCACCCACCACGACAGTTGGCACCCACCGTGGGGCAGCTCGAGGAGCTGGCCGGAAGCATGCTTCAGACGGGGCCCTTCTCCTACACCGACGAGTCCCTCGCGCTGGCAGACGACATTGTCGGCGCACTCGCCACCTCCTTCGATGTGCTCCACATCTTCGACTCTCCCCCTCTCCCTCGGCGGTGGCATTGCCACCGTGGCAATGGACGTCCATGTGGAGGTTTATGTCACCGGCGATGGCGCCTCTTCCTCGTCGAGCAAGACAAGGAAGGCCGCGGAAGCCAAAGCCACCACGGAACAGACCGAGCTGTCCGATCCGCTGCGCGCTATGATGCAGAGCCTCCGCATCCCCATCGGCACCGACATTGACGGTACCAACATCGCCGAAGCCCGAACCCAGCTCAAGGATAGACGCCAGCAGATGCTGGACCTGCCCGAGATGCTGGCCGCCACCAGGCATCGCCTGGAGGCTTCTCAGATGGAGCACGACGCGCCCACGGAGTTACGCCCGCCACGGCCGAGCCAAGCCGGGTCGCCGATGCTCACACCCGGGTAGGAGCGATCGGCCGGGCCTTCGGCGCCGTCCGGACCGTCTACGAGACCCTAGTGAAGAACATGCGTGCTGAGAAGGCAGGCGCGGTCGGCCTCGACCAACTCACGGGCGAGGATCTCAAAGAGCGCATCGGGCGGATGCGCGAGCTCCTCCGCGCCGCCAACACCCACCAGGATCGCCTCAACCAGCTCGCCAAGCCGGCGGGGTCCGGCTCCGCCCGCCTTGGCGGAGCTGGTGAACTTCTGCACACAGCTTCCTCGCCACTTGGCGAGGCGCGCTCCGACCAGGCCCGGACTCGACGCAACCCGGCCGCCACCGCCGCCGACGCTCTGGGCAACGAGCCCGCCCCGGAGACCCAACACGGACTCGGCCAGCATGGCCGGTATCTGGCTCCAACCGACCCGGCCCCTCGGGGCCTGGCCGCCAGTCGACTCGGCCCGCGCACCATCAACGACGCCGATGCGCGCCACCGCCTTCATCAGCTCGCTCGCCCCCTCGAGGTGGAGGAGAGCGGTGCTATCGGGCCAGCGTGCTTCGGCTCACGCATCCGGGAGGAGCCCTTTCCCAAAGGATTCGTGCTCCCCCGCGACACCCCCAAGTACAATGGGACTGTGAAGCCAGAAGACTGGCTCACCGACTACACCACGGCCATTGGCACCACCAGTGCCAATCATCGTCTAGCCGGGCACTACGCACCGCTCATGCTCCAGGGGTCGACCCGCACATGGCTGAACAGTCTACCGATGGGCAGCATCAACACGTGGGTCGACTTTGAGGAGGCCTTTGTCCGCAACTTCATGGGGACGTACAAGCGACCTGTTCCAGTGCTACGTCGAGCAGGATCGCGACATCGACATCCTCCTCGACATTCACCAGGGCGAGTGCGGGCACCATGCCATGTCACGATCCCCGGTGTCCAAGGCGTTCTGTCAAGGTTTCTATTGGCCCACGGCCCTCGAAGACGCCGAGTCACTCGTTCTCCAATGTGAAGGGTGCCAACGCTTCAGCAAACGCAGCCACCAGCCGGCGTTAGCACTCCGCACCATACCAATCGCCTGGCCCTTTGCGGTCTGGGGACAAGGCGTGGTGGGACCCTTCAAAACCGCTCGAGGCGGCATGACGCACTTACTGGTGGAAGTGGACAAATTTACCAAGTGGATCGAGGAAAGACCTATCAAGAAACTGGACGGGCCAACAGCCGTCCGGTTCATCAAGGACATAGCGGTGCACTACGGCATGCCGAACAGCATCATCACCGACAACGACACCAACTTTGCCAAGGGCGCGCTCGAGCAATACTGCTCCGTCTCCGGCATCCGCCTCGACCTGGCCTCCATGGCACATCCACAGTCAAACGGGCAGGTCGAGTGGGCCAACGGACTCATCTTGTCCGGCATCAAGCCGCGACTCGTTGAGCCACTCATCCGCTCACCCGGTAGCTGGCTTGACAAGTTGCCAGCAGTGCTCTAGAGTCTATGCACCACGCCGAACCGGTCAACCGGGTTCACCCCGTTCTTCCTCGTTTATGGAGCCTAAGCCGTCATCCCGACCGACGTCGAATTCGACTCGCCGCGTGTCGTGATGTACACCGAAGCCGAAGCCAGAGAGGCACGCGAAGACGGCGTCGACCTGCTCGAAGAAGCACGCCTTCTGGCACTTAGCCGTTCTGCTATCTGCCAGCAAGGCCTGAGGTACTACCACAACAAGAAAATCAAGCCCCTCGCATTCCGCGAGGGTGACCTCGTCCTCCGGCTCATCCAAGAGCAGGCAGGCCAGCACAAGCTGTCCCCTCCATGGGAGGGCCCATTCATCGTGAGTAGGGCCTTGTGTGATTGCAACGCCTACTAGCTCATCGACGCGCGCAAGTCAAATAAGCGCAAGAAGGACACCGCTGGTGAAGAAACGACCCGGCCGTGGAACGCGGAACTCCTCCGCCCGTTTTACAGTTAGTCGCACGAGTGTATGTATCATTGCCTTTTGTAAACGCATGAAACTATGGGGTCCCCAAACAAGACTCGGGTGCTGCCTTTTGTCAACCAATTTATTGCATCCTTATTTTTTTTGCATCACTTCACCACTGAACCCGGCCACCGGTCCAACTCGCTCGACCCGGGGGCTCAGGGGCAGGCCGGCTCGGTCGCCACCCTGCCGCCTCACTTAGTGATTCCTGATAAAGTTGGGATGCCATGGCCCCCCACTTCACCCTAAAACCGCAGATCCAGCTTTGGCTGTCGGCGGGCAAGCACAACGGGCCAAAGCTCCTTCACGCTTCATACACTAAGTCAAAGGCCGCCAGGTCGATCAACCCGGCCCATCGCTCATCAAATAAGTAGCCGCACGACTGGCTGCTCACCAACCGGCTAAGCTGGATTGCCGCCAGCCATCCCAGTGGGTGTTTCGCTTGCGCTCAACGCTTCTAAGGACCCAAATCCTGCACGCTCCTCTCAAAGAATCGAAGTCCTTGTCATGACCGGAGCCTCGACCGTCTGACTCACGGGGGGGAGGTCTGAGAGAGGAAAAAACGCATGAAGGTGGTCCAGAAAAGCAGAAGGCAAAGAGTAAAAGAGCACTCACGACATTTACACATAAATACTTAAAGGCCCATGGCCCGAGTTCATTACACCCTAACAAACACCCAGTGGGTGGCTGGACCTGCTACCTAACAAGATTCTACTTAAAGTGTCTCAGGCATCTCCAGCGCCGCGTCGCGACATCGACGGCTCTCGCCTGGCGGCCTCCGGGTCTGGCGAGGCACTAGTGTCCTCCTCGGCGTCCGCGTCACCATAAACGCATGTCTCCTCCGAGCTCCCCTCCGGATCACGAAGAAGCAAGCCGTAGTCGTCGCCGTCCACGAGCCTGTCGTCTTCCGTCCGCTCCGGATGGAACTCGTCGTGGAAGGCGAACTCGGCGATGTAGCTGGCCCGGGAGGCGATCCGGCCGGCTTGCACCTGCAGTAACTTCTCCGAACCGGCGCGCTGGCCCATCAGCGCGTCCAGCTAAAGATCCGGATGCCAAGATAGCACGAACCGGAGCGCCATCTCAGCACCGGCACGGGCGGCAGAAACACGCCACTCGCCAAGGCGGTACGGGCCCATCTCCAACCAACGCGCCAGGCACAAGAAGATGTGCGGATGGACGGAGTCCGGCCACAGGGCCATCGTCATCGCGGTGCCGACCCGTGACAGCCGCTCCATCTGCGTCCCCAGGACCCGCAGGCGGGCCTCAGCAGCGGCGATGATCTCCGGGAAGGTCCAGGCCATCCGCGGATCCGTCCCAGACCCAACAACGCCGATCGGGTCGCGCTGATAGAGGACGGCTTCCTCCGTCAGCCGCCGCGTCTCCGGGAAGGCCCCTGCCACGAAAGAAGAAGCAAGTCAGAAGAACAACAAGGAAGATAAGCTGGGTCCCGACCCAGCAAACTACAAGAAGCAGCACTTACTGGAGAAGGACTCTTCCAGGTGATGCGCCTCGAGCAACGGACCATGCTGCTCCCGCTCCATGACACGGTCGCGCTCCCCGAGTGCCTTCTCTAGATTGGCCGCCTTAGCAAGGGCCACCTTCAGCTCGGCGTCCTTGTCTTCGGCCGCCTTCTCGGCCGCCTTGCGGCAACGAGTCTCGTGCTCATGAGCCTCCTCAGCCACGGTGGCCTGCTCCCGCAGGCGATCCACCTCGGCCTGGAGCCAGCCCTTATGGTCGGCCAGCTGACCGCGCTGCTGGTCCGCCTCGACCAGGGCCTGCTGCGTCTCCACCACCTTGGCGGCCTCCGCCTTAACGAGCTCCACCTCGGCCTCGAGGCAGCTCTTGTGACCTACCAGCTGCTCACGCAGCCGGCTGGCCTCATCAAGAGAACGTCGGGCCGCAGCCGCCTCCGCCCTCGCCTGCGCCGCCTCGATGCCAAGACGGCCGGCATCAGCAACAAGTCGGTCGTAATGATGACCGGCCCGGAGCAGCCGGGTTCGCCAAGACAGCACCTCGACTGCAAAGAAGAAGGGTTCAGCAGAAGGAAAAAAAGGCAAAACTTAAGATTTGACCCAACTACTACGTAGTTGGCCCGAATGTCGGGGGCTACACCCAGTGGGTGCGCTAGCGTGCCCCCACTAGAAAAGAGCAGGAAAGTACCTGCAGCGACGCGAAGCTCCTCCTCCTTGGCAGCAAGTTGCTCCTAGAGCTCTCGGTGCTTGCCCAGGAGACGGTTGAAAGCGGCAACCAGGAAGGCATCAAGATGCTGAAAAAAGACAGAAGTCAGAACAAGGCCGACAATCTAAAGATTCGACCTAAAGAAGAAATTGCAAGGAAACAAAAGAAAGAAGACTTACCAGAACGGCGCGCTCCTGGTCACGCGTCCGCTCCACCTGATCCTGGGGGAAGGCCTCAAGCCACTCCGTCTGGCCTCGCAGACGGCGGGTGACGGCATCCAGCGCCGCCTCCTCCTGAGTATGAGGCCCGAAGACGGCAGCGCCCCCGCTCCGCGCAGGCTGCAGCATGGCTGCTCGGCGCCCTCCCTGCCGGGGCACCAAGGCATGCCCCCTGATGGCCGCCTGTGACGCGACCAGCACCTCCTCCAATGCCCCTCCCGGCGCCGATGGCGACCCGGACACCGGGACGCCCAGCGTCGCCACCTCAAGCACCGCCACCCGTGGTGCCTCCTCCATAGCCGGCGGCGCCTCCGGCGCTGCCGCCTGTAGCGTCTCCTCCAAGATGACGCTGCCTCCACCACCATCAGCCCCCGTGCACTCGACCACGTCGGCTCGCAGCGGTGTGTCGCCCCCCACCTCCACGACCTCCCGGTCGAGGATCACCACCTCAGCCCGGCCCCCATGGCCGCGCTCCCTCACCGACAACGGCTCAAAAACCGTCGCCACAACCACAGTGCCCTTCAGCATCTCGCGCCAGGCCGGCTCCATGCCGGATTGCGCCCATGCCGCCGCCGCATCGGTCCAAGCCTGGACCGACGCCGCCTCCAGCTCCGCCTCATCCCGGTTCCTGTCCCGCCAGGCTAAGGCCTCGTCCCTCCTCCCCGGCCTCGTCCCTCCTCCCTGGTCAGGCCTCGTCCCACCTCCCCGGCCAGGCCTCGTCCCTCCTCCCCGGCCTCGTCCCTTCTCCTCGGCCTCGTCCCTCCTTCCCGGCTAGGCCGGCGAGGTCGGACCGGCTCCTGCAGAACGCGGCCCCTTCGGCGGTCGCGGCCTCTGCCGCCGCCCTTGCCTGCGTGATGGGCGACCTGAAGAAGAAGGCAGAATAAGCAAAAAAGAGACAAGACCGGCTCAAAAATCCAGGCGCAAACAAGAAACGAACCATACCCCGTCAAGACCGGGACCGGGGTCAGCCTCCCATGCCCGCCACCGCATTTCTTCTTGGCCGGCCTCCCAAGCTCGGCCGGGTCCTTCGTGCGCTTCGAGGCCTGGGGTCGCGGTGCGACGTTGTCTTTTCCATGCGGGCGGCTCGGCGCCGCCCCATGCGAGGACCCGGCTCCGCCCGCATTGCCACCTCCCCCGCCCAACGCCACTACACCAATAACCTACGTCAGTGCCGCCCACACCGCGACATGATCAACAGTTCAAGACAAATACAGAAAGAAGAATTCGGGAGTCACCCGCGCGACGCCCAGCGCCGGCATCGGACTCGGCCACCTCCTCGCCTCCTTGGGCCGGGGGCTACTTTGGTGTCGCCGGCGCCACCTGCGATGGAGCCCGGGCATAAGGATGCCGAATTGCGTTCAAGAGTATCTCCCGCGTCGCGTCAGGACGGATGAGGAGTTGCGCGGCAGCAAAGTAAGAAGACCAGACACTCAGTTGCGGTGCCGGTTTCGACTGGCTGTACGGCGCCTTGCCGAATATCCAGTCCTCCCCAAGGTTGGCCTTGAAGATGTCGTTCACGCCGCGTGCGACCAGCTCCGTAGACAGCCGCGTCGACCCCATTCGGTTGGGGTCTTGCAGGCCGATCATCTCGCCAATGAGGCAGGAGCGCCTCTGAAGCGGAAGGACCCGGCGAGTGATGAACGCGGCAAGGATGTCGGTGCCGGTGAGCCCCTCATGCGTCCTCATCACCGTCACCCGCTCGTAGAGATTGACGATCTCTTGCGACGGGCACCGGAGCGAGTAGCCCCAGTTCGTCTTCGCCCGTGGCGGCGCAATGGCGAAGAGTGGGAGGTTGATGTGGTCCGCGTCGAGTTTGCGGACGTAGAAGAAGGATTTCTGCCACTTCTTGGAAGAATCCTCGAGCGGGATATTGGGGAAATCCGCCCCCAACCGCTTCGAGATGACGGCGGCGCCGCAGTCGGTGAACTCCCCGGCCGACGGGCCCTGCTGCTTCAAGGAGAAGAAGCATGCCCAGAGGTCGATCATCGGCTCGACCCCCAGGTACGCCTCACATAGGGTCACCAAGCCGGAGAGGTGGATGATGGTGCCGGCGCCAAGATGGTGCGGTTGGACCCGAAGAAATCCAAGAACACATGGAAGAAGGTGCTCACTGGCAGCCCGACACGCTCGAAATGCGTAAGGAAGGCGACGCGCTCCTGTCCCTCGGGCCCGGGCCTCTGCTCGCCGCGCGGCAGGCGGACGCTAACGTCTGTCTCCCGCGGCAGGCGCCGCAAAGCTCGAAGCTGTGCGATGTCCTCGTTGGTGACGTTGGAGCCCATCCAGGAGCCCGACGACAGCGACATGCATGGAAGAAGGAGAGAGAAGATGGACGATGGAGGAAGCTCTGCTCGGGGCTGCGAGCGCAGCTGTGCGTCGGTGGCAAAGAGTAGGGCAGGAGCAGGGGGACCGGAGGGCGCGAACGAGAATGGTGTCCGCCGCCCCCTTGCCCCCCTCAATTTATAACCCCCGGTTCAAACATGGGGAAGTGGGATCGTCTGCACGCACTCGTTCCACTACCCCGCAATAAGTGCGCACGTACACATGCACTAACTTCTCGGGGAAGTGCAACCGGCCCCCCAGACGCTGCAATAAATCCGCGCGCGTGGACCAAGGGTGCGCGGCGGCGGGCCCCGGCCTGTCGCCCGGTCCCGTCAGGCACGTGGCCTGTCAGGCCCCTCCGACTTCTGGGCGCCACATGGCGCCTGTGAGAAGCCCAAGGGATCGCCTCAAGATTCGACGGACTCCTCGGTTCCCGCCACGGCCAGGATGCCGCGATCCGGTTTCTGAGAAAACCAGCACAGAGTGGGTGTTGCCGGACCCGGCACTCGCAGAATCCGCCTTGCTCAAGGGGGAAACTGCAAAGGCCCACTCGTTTGAAGATAGCGGACCTTCACAGCTTTAGGGACTACTGTCGGTGGGATGAACCCGGGCAGGCAACGGAACCCGGATCCTTTTCAAAAACAGCAGGGCCCGCATCACCCCGCAAACCGGCACGCGCTTGGCCGGGTCGCCCGACCCGGAAGTGCCCGGAACCCTGCCAAACTCTCCGACCCGGCAAGGTACATCAACCCGGCCACAGCAACTGGCGCGAGACAACTCAACCCGGCGCAACCAAGGCTTCCTCAGCAAGCCAGCTCCACCTGTGGCATCCACGACAACCCAGCCATGGGTCAGCTCCCGTCCTATCCAGGCCGTACGATGGGACGAGACCTCAACCACCGATGACTAAGACAAGATTGTTCTCACCCATGCCTGTGGTCATCCGGAGCATGGCAATAGTGCCCCTTACCTACCCGCTGACCAAGGCTAGCGTGGCAGTAGTGCTCCCGCCCTCACCGCTGACGACAGCAAGTAGCAGCCTGACAGAGAGCACTGTACACGATTCGACTAGGCCACGCCCTGACGATCGACAAGATGGTGCACAATTCCCCTAGGCCCGCGGGCCCTGCGGGCCTAGGGGAACCCGGCGAACCACAAGCCCACAAGCGGGACCCAGCCTGGTATCCCGGACACCGATAATACAGACCCACCGACTCAGCATATTACCATGGGAACCCTCGGTGGGTTGATCTATAAAACCCCCCAGGAACCCACGCCTACAGGGGCACGCAGAGAAGATAACAGACAACACAAGAGAAACACAAGCAAGCATAGGACTAGCCACCCAACAGCAACCCCGGGGAGAAGGAGCAGCCCAAGCCTTGGCCAGCTTCCTTCCTCCTCCATACAGCTCCAGGAGCGACATTGTACTATCGATCATCCAACCAAACTCGGCAGGACTAGGGGTGTTATCTCTCCGGAGAGCCCTGAACCTGGGTATGTCCGGTGTCACGCGCCCGCGTATGCCATCCTTGCCTCTGGAGCCCACCAGCGCCCTCGAGCCTCCTTCCCTCTTTAGCCATCCCTTGGCATCTGCCGTGCGCCCACCACGACACCCTTGAAGCAAAGTACTACTATGCATGCTCCTAGGGGGAAGGTTGGTAGGAGTTAACCATCGCGTGCCCCCGACCTCCACTCATAAGGAAGGCAATCAAAGAACACTCCATGCTTCAAACTTGTCACACAACGGTTACCACACGTGCATGCCACAGGACTTGCAAACCTCAACACAAGTGTTTCTACAATCCACAACTACCCACTAGCATGACTCTAATATCACCATCTTTAGATCGCAAAACTATTGCAAGGAATCAAACATATCATATTCAGCGATCTACAAGTTTATGTAGGATTTTATGACTGACCATGTGAATGACCAATTCCTGTCATCTCTCTAAATTGATATAAGTGAAGCAAGAGAGTTTAATTCTTTCTACAAAAGATATGCCCATGCTCTAACAAATATAAGTGAAGCAAAAGAGCATCTTCAAATGGCGGTTTTCTATGTGAAGAGAAACAGGCAATCCAAACTTCAAATGATATAAGTAAAGCCCATGAAGCATTCTATACAGCCATACTCAAAAGATTTAAGTGAAGTGCAATGAGCATTCTATAAATCAACCAAGTACCATCTCATACCAGCATGGTGCATAAAAGAAAAGTGAAAACAAATGCAAAAGATGCTCCAAGACTTGCACATATCGCATGAACAAAACGAATACGAAAACATACCCATACTTGTTGAAGAAAGAGGGGATGCCTTCCGGGGCACCCCCAAGCTTAGACGCTTGAGTCTCTTTGAATAATTACTTGGGGTGCCTTGGGCATCCCCAAGCTTGAGCTCTTGCCTCTCTTCCTTTTCCTCATATCGAGACCTCCTCGATCAAACACTTCATCCACACAAAACTTCAACAGAAAACTCGGTAAGATACGTCAGTATAATAAAGCAAATCACTACTCTAAGTACTGTTGCAAACCAATTCTTTTTTTTGGATTGTGTCTACTGTAATATAACTTTTCCATGGCTTAATACACTAATTTAAATTGATAGATTCGTCAAAACAAGCAAACTATGTATCAAAAACAGAATCTGTCAGAAACAGAACAGTCTGTAGCAATCTGAACATTCACCATATGAGAGAGTCCTGGACTAGGGGGTGTTCGGATAGCCAAACTATCATCATCGGCCGAACTCCAACACTATGAAGATACAAGATTGAAGACTCCGTCCCGTGTCCGGATGGGACTTTCCTTGGCGTGGAAGGCAAGCTTGGCGATACAGATATGCAGATCTCCTACCATTGTAACCGACTCTGTGTAACCCTAGCCCTCTCCGGTGTCTATATAAACCGGATGGTTTTAGTCCGTAGGACAACAACAATAACAACAATCATACCATAGGCTAGCTTCTAGGGTTTAGCCTCCTTGATCTCGTGGTAGATCTACTCTTGTAACATCCATATCATATATCAATCGAGCAGGACATGGGGTTTTACCTCCATCAAGAGGGCCCGAACCTAGGTAAAACATCGTGTCCCTTGTCTCCTGTTACCATCCGCCTAGACGCACAGTTTGGGACCCCCTACCCGAGATCCGCCGGTTTTGACACCGACATTGGTGCTTTCATTGAGAGTTCCTCTGTGTCGTCACCGATAGGCTCGATGGCTCCTTCGATCATCAACAACGACGCGGTCCAGGGTGAGACTTTTCTCCCCGGACAGATCTTCGTATTCGGCGGCTTTGCACTGCGGGCCAATTCGGTTGGCCATCTGGAGCAGATCGAAAGCTACGTCCCTGGCCGTCAAGTCAGATTTATAAGTCTTAACTTCATGGCTGACATCCGCGGAGACTTGATCTTCGACGGATTCGAGCAACAACCGAGCGCGCCGCACTGTCACGATGGGCATGATTTAGCTCTGCTGCCGGACAGTGCCCTGGAGGCCGCACACGAGTCCGCTCCGACCTTCGATTCGGAGCCGGCTATGCAGATCGAGGACGGGTGGTTAGACACCGCCTCGGGGGCTGCAACCTCTACGGTGATAGAGACGAATACTGACTTTGTCCCATCTGAAGCTCGTGACTCCAAGGTGCCGGACTCCTTGCCGGACTCCGAACCTCCCGCGCCCCCACCAATCGAATCCGATTGGGCGCCGATGATGGAGTTCGCCGCCGCGGACATCTTTCAACACTCCCCTTTTGGTGACATTTGGAGCTCGCTAAAATATCTCTCGTTATTAGGAGAGCCCTGGCCGGACTACAGTCAGGACGGTTGGGATGTGGATGACGAAACTCAAAGCCCACCCACCACCCACTTAGTAGCCACTTTCGAAGATTTAACCGACACGCTAGACTTCGACTCCGAAGACATCGACGGTATGGACGACGATGCCGGAGACGACCAAGAATCAGCGCCTACTGGGCACTGGAAAGCCACCTCAACTCACGACGTATACATGGTGGATACACCAAAAGGAAGTGATGACGAGGAACAACGGAACGCGGCGAAGGATAACTCCCCCGAAAAACAACAAAAACGGCGACGCAAGCGCCGCCCGAAGTCCCGCCTCGATAACAACGGCACCCATACTGACCCAGCCGTAGAGCAGGGCGAACCAGTGGACGAGCAACCCATTCCTGGCGAAAACAATAGTCCAGACGATCTCACACCGGACACATCATCGGAGCATAAGAACCTTCACAGAAGGCTCGTCGCCACTGCAAGGAGTTTGAATAAGCAAAAGCGGAAGCTCAAAACGGCGGAAGATGTACTCAGAATGAGATGGAGCAAAGTACTCAAGACCGCAGATAAATACGGCGATAGTCACCACGCAAAGAGCTACCTGAAGCGCAAACTGTTGCCCGAATTTGACGAGGAGGCCATAGAGCCCCCACAGTTAAAAAAGAAAGAGACCACCTGGCCGGATAGATGACCAGATAACAGGCTAAGAGCGGCAAGCGGCGCCGCACATAATCCGGCACACTCTCCAAACAAGGATCCTAGCAAAAAGGATGGCCCAGCCAGGTCCATCTATGGGCCAAAAAAGAAGGCTCCAGGAAGCAACACAACCCGCCGAGTGTTCGAAGATAACGGGACACCCAAATACAGGGGCGCCGCACACCCACTATGCTTCACCGACGAGGTACTGGATCATGAATTTCCAGCGGGATTCAAGCCCGTAAACATAGAGGCATATGACGGAACAACAGACCCCGGAGTCTGGATTGAGGATTATATCCTACACACACATATGGATAGAGGAGACGATCTCCACGCCATAAAATACCTACCCCTCAAGCTCAAAGGGCCAGCTCGGCATTGGCTCAAAAGCCTCCCAAAAAATACCATTGGAAGTTGGGAAGAGCTTGAGGACGCGTTTCGAGCAAATTTTCAGGGAACTTATGTCCGCCCTCTGGACGCAGACGATTTAAGTCACATAACTCAACAGCCCGGGGAGTCAGCACGCAAATTCTGGAACAGGTTCCTCACCAAAAAGAACCAAATAGTCGACTGTCCGGACGCCGAAGCCATAGCAGCCTTTAAACATAACGTCTGAGATGAATGGCTCGCCAGACACCTCAGCCAGGAAAAACCTAGAACAATGGCCGCACTAACAAGCCTCATGACCCGCTTTTGCGCGGGGGAAGATAGCTGGCTAGCAAGATGCAGCACCAGCGACCCGAGTACATCCGAGGTCAGGGATGGAAATGGGAAATCACGACGCAGAAAAGATCAGCGCAGGAATAAAGAAAGCAGCCCAAATAGCAAGGCGGTCAACGCCGGATTCAAAAGCTCTCGGCCGAACAACAAAACAATGCCCCTTAAGGACAACAGTGACGAACTATCCAACCTAAACAAAATCATGGCTAGGATATGTCAAATCCACACTACCCCTGGGAAGCCTGCAAACCATACCCACAGAGATTGTTGGGTCTTCAAGCAGTCCGGCCGACTTAACGCCGAACACAAGGGGCTCGACACACCAAGCGAAGACGATGACGAATCCCACAGGCAGCAGACCGGAGCACAGAAGACTTTCCCACTAGAGGTCAAAACAGTGAACTCACTTCATGTGATAAATTGTGCGAAAGCGATATAAACCTGCTATACCAGGACACCATCCGCAGAATGGGGATAGACCCTACCAAAATTCGCCATAGCAACACTTCCTTCAAAGGAGTGACGCCAGGCCCTTATGCCAAGTGTACAGGCTCTGTACTACTAAAAGTTGTGTTCGGTTCACCCGACAAATTCCGTCGCGAAAAGCCAATCTTCCATATCGCCCCATTCAAAAGTGGCCATCAAGCACTACTGGGACGTGAAGCTTTCGCCCGCTTTAACGCAATACCGCATTTACGCGTCTCTTGCACTCAAAATGCCTGGTCCATGCGGCATCATCCCATTAAAGGGAAACTCCGAGTGTTCCTCGACCACGGAAAACGTGAGACTGCCTTGACAGCCGCACATTAATCCAACCTTGCTGATGAAAGCACCTAAAAACAGGTCATTTAGACCTCGTACACGGTTAGGCGAGTTTGACATAAATAAACAAGGGGCTTCCCAGCCGCATACCTCTTTACAAGAGGCTGCACGTATAAACAATGAGAGCCAATAAAGCTCAATCTTTCCAAATCATACTCTGCTTTAAATACATCTTTCGCACAATATTTTTTCCAAACTAAGTTCTTCTCTTTTACAGATGAATCACGTGCTACACCCGTCCAGGATACAGCACAACGGAGACACAGGCGCAGACGTGCAGCAGGGACCCGTTACAAGGATTCTTTTCAGATTAAGACCCTACGTAAACCTTTCTTACTGTCTCTTGTTGATACTCATCCCCCAGTTTCCTACCATAATCGAGGAGGAGGCTGGCGTTTTGGCATCGGCTGCGTCAGAAGTTTTCGCCTGTGCCTGGACATTAGGGGCTTAGGGCACTGTTCTGCCCATTATCATAAAGTCCGAATACCTTAGGGAGTGTTCGACGTCTCGAGTTAGGCCTTATATGCATCAGCTCCGAATCATGTCTTTGGTCAAATGTTGGGTTTTCCCGGCTCCTGTGTTTTGATGCCTTACGTTCCGCTCCGTCGGCTAACGCGGCACCAGGCGAACTACTGCGATTGTGCCCCGGTTCGGCCGGGCGAGCACCTCAGTAGAGAAAGCCGAAAACTGACTATCATGATACAGCGAGAGACTGGTCAACCACTCGATCGACTATTGGAATGTTTAGAATTCCTCCGCTTTGACGAAGGACCGCTTCCCGGTCAGGCACACACGCGCCCTGAGTTCGGAGAGCGCGGTGCCTCTAGGGGCTATACCGTAGCCCCACCATCGAGCTCCTATGGCTAAGTGAAAGTGATAAAGCATTATAGTCCGGTTGCCTAGTTTGCTATGCTATCACCTCCTTCAAAGGACCAAGACGTTGGATTAAGTGTGAAAATGCGCTTTTTTTTGCAAACACCCCCGCACTATGTGCGTGGGGGCTGAAGCCAAAGACTGCCATCTTTCAGGTTATACATACATACACATTAACGGCCGCACAGGAGATATTTCAATACTTGAACGCACAAGTATAAAAAGTCGTTATAGTATAAATATGATCGCACAAATCATACACGTCATTTGAACATGACATTTTTCGACCACTGCGATTCTATTAAAGGAGCGCCCTGCAGGACTTCCTCAAAATAGTGCTCGGTGGGTAATCGGCTCTCGTCCGAACCCCGGGACGCAACATCGATGGCATTCATCTCCGCCCAGTATGTCTTAACACGGGCAAGAGCCATCCGTGCACCCTCTGTGCAGGCCGACTGCTTCATCGCCTTGATATGCGGCACCGCCCCAAGGAATTGCTGCAATAAACCAAAATAACTCTTCGGCTTGGGCCTTTCCGGCCACAGATGAGCCACCACATCCGTCATGGCTAGTCCGGACAATCTATTCAGCTCAGCCCACTCAGCTAACTGATCGGTCAACGGTAGTGGACGCTCCGGACTATGGAATTGAGACCAAAACAACTCTTCCATTTGATGATCCTTCTGACTTTGGAAGTGCCGAACTGCGTCCGCCGCACTCACCGCCAAATCCAAATAAGGATCCTCCGCACTCCACAGCTGGCCCAACTGAGCATACCTCGGATCCGTGAATTTCCTACTCAACAGGAAGGGCTTTCCAGCCACCATGTCTCCGGCCTGACGCAGTTCCTCCTTTATAGCCCGCATTGCAGAACGGGCATCCTTGGCTTCGGCGGTGGCCTTCTTCAGGTCCTCTTGCTCCTCTTGGCGTTCTCTTTCAAGAACCTCATAGCAGTCGGTAGCATCTTTTAATTTCACGACCATTGCGGCCATTTCCTCCCTGCTTCGGGAGCCAGCAGCCTTCTTGGCTTTTAGCTCCTCCGCTGCCTTCAAGGCAGCCGCATCACTTTTTCTGGCTTGGTCCTTGGCTCGATCAAGCTCCGCCCGAAGGTCATCCACAGCAGCGGCACCATCTGCATCAAGCATACATGTTGTAAGGAACGGGCGTCAGCTCCCTTACCAGGTGACCGCGGAAAAACCACTTACCTTGCGACTCGTCAAGTCATTTATTGACCAGCGTGATGTCCGCATCCGCAACATCGAGTTGCCGCTTCAGTTCGGCAACTCTATCAGTCCGGATGGCCACCAAACGCTCCGCCACCTGCATAGGAAAGGCGACGTTTCGTAACTGAGATTATGATCCTCGGCACGCTGTCGCTTTCGACAACATACCAAGTCTCAGGGGCTACTATCTATACAGGGCGCACCCTATGTGCAACACTGTCAAAAGGTATGTCATTTTTTTTCCGTACCTCAAACCCCGTCAGTAAACTTCCGACGGCCTCATGTAACCCGCTTTCGGCGGATGAGATCCTTTCAATTACCGCACTCATTAATGCGCGGTGATCTTCTGAGAGAGACGCCCTCTCGAGCAAACCCTACAGCTCCACCGGCCGCACTCCAGTGGGTGCCGAACTCCAAGGCCCCGCCGGACTCGGGGAGACCCTCCGAGACGACACGACAGGGTCGTCCGCCCCGCCCAACGGGACGACAAAGGGAGGCGTTTCGCTCTCCATCATCTCCGGACGAAGGTCCCCCTAGGATGAGCTCTGCTGGGAAGGGCTGAAATCCGAACTACAAGGTAAAAACTTCGATTATCCTTATAAATAAAATAGGGATGCCTCTTATTGTAAAACTTCCCTTTTTTCTACTTACGGCTCGCTGGAGGGCTGATTCCTTTGGAGAGACTGTACGGCCGGGACTCCTCCCAGCGCAGGACCTTCCGGTGCAGATTTCTTTCCCCGCTTCGAGGCTTTGGCCTCCGAGTTTTCGAAAGCGGTCCTATTCTCCCCTGGAGGGAGGGATTCTTGATTCCCCCCTTACTAAGAGCCTCCTTAATAGAGGTGTTAGTTTCCCTGTTCCCCCCTTCGCCTTCCTCCAAAGGCGCAACCTCCAAAATTTTGATTAACATGGGACCCGGCGTGGTCTCAGGGAGGGGGGCCGGACACCGTATCAGTTTCGCTTGTGCTATCCACTCCTGTTCAAGGGATAGCTGGTTAAAAGGCAAATCCATGATAAATAAATGGATGATATGTCCGGTCACAGGGCTATTTACTTGAGTATCCGGGCGATTGCAGCTTAGGCCAGCGTCCTCGGTCAAGTCCGGACACACTTCTTGTGATCCGAAGAACAATTTGTACATCTCCATGGGTTTTGTACCCATAAAGTGTTGGAGAGCTCGTGGTCCCTCCGGATTGAATTCCCACAGGCGGAGGGGGTGACGTTTGCAGGGCAGAAGATGCCGAATCAGCATAACCTGCATCACTATGACCAGATTGATCTCCCTCTCTTGGAGATCTCGAATCCGGCCCTGCAATAGGGGTACGTCCTTGGACGGCCCCTAGTCGAACCCTTTATTGACCCACGATGCCAGCCGTGGTGGAGGGCCCAGGCAAAAGGCGGGCAGCGGCCTCTGCCTGCTGCCCCTGGGAGCGGTGATATAGAACCACTCCTGTTGCCACAAACCAAGCTCCTCCTGAAAAGAGCCCTCGGGCCATGGAGCATCGGCCCTCTTGCTTATGACCGCCCTGCCGCACTCTGCCTGACGCCCCTCAATCATCTTCGGCTCCACATTGAAGGTTTTGAGCCACAAACCAAAGTGAGGGGTAGTGCGGAGGAAGGCTTCGCAGACGACAATAAATGATGAGATATGGAGGATAGACTCCGGAGCCAGGTCGTGGAATTCCAGTCCAAAGTACCCAAATCTGGAGCCCTGGGTGTTGGAACTCGGGGCGAGGGGCGGATTCGATTGAGGATTGAAGAAAAGGAACGGGCCTTGGTCTCATTATAAAGGGGGAGAATACCAAGAGCCGTCTCCGTGACCGTTTAGAACTCGCCTTCGATGGAGGGGCGTGGCAATGGGCACGGTTGGGTTACCCACGCCCGTATTTATGAGAATCCTGGAATAAGGGGAACACGATCCCTGCTTCAACAAAACGTGCCAAGGAAACCGCTTCACTAAACGCGCTGAGGCGGTATAATAAAAATGATTCGAGTAAAGGCTTGGTTGTGGTGTGACGTCACGCCACGAAATACGTCAGCAGATTGAACTTGTGTAAATATTATTCTCTCTACGGTGGAATTTAGAATTTATTTTGTAGAGCCGGACACTATCCTGGTGTTCATAATCTTCTACAAGTTATTCGGAGAAGGAACCCGCCTTGCAATGCCGAAGACAATGTGCGCGCCGGACTCGTCGTCATTGAAGCCTAGTTCAGGGCCTACTGAGGGAGTCCTGGACTAGGGGGTGTCCGGATAGCCAAACTATCATCATCGGTCGGACTCCAAGACTATGAAGATACAAGATTGAAGACTTCGTCCCGTGTCCGGATGGGACTTTCCTTGGCGTGGAAGGAAAGCTTGGCGATACAGATATGTAGATCTCCTACCATTGTAACCGACTCTATGTAACCCTAGCCCTCTCCGGTGTCTATATAACCGGATGGTTTTAGTCCGTAGGACAACAACAATAACAACAATCATACCATAGGCTAGCTTCTAGGGTTTAGCCTCCTTGATCTCGTGGTAGATCTACTCTTGTAACATCCACATCATCAATATCAATCGAGCAGGATGTAGGGTTTTACCTCCATTAAGAGGGCCCGAACCTGGGTAAAACGTCGTGTCCCTTGTCTCCTGTTACCATCCGCCTAGACGCACAGTTCGGGACCCCCTACCCGAGATCCGCCAGTTTTGACACCGACACCATACTTATGTTACCCCACAAATTCTACCAAAATTAGGAAAAATAAAGAATTTGTACAGAAAGAAAGTGCAAAAATAATCAGAAACGTTTGACGTTCTAGTAAAAAATGTAAAATCGCGCACTACGGCCAAAGTTTCTGTCCTGCACCACACAAACCAACAAGCATTGTAAACATCCTAAAGGCAAACCTTGGCACATTATTTTTATAATACAATGGAATTGTACAAGGGGATAATTATTTTTGATGAAAAGTTTCTATAATCAAGATTCACAAAGTTTTCGTGAGCATGAACAAAGTTCCAGGAGCTCTCCCACTTCAACAATGCTTGTCTTTCTCACTTTCACTTTCCTTTTTAAAAAGTTTTGGGTTCCCCTCTTTATTTTTTGTTTTTAAACTATATAAAAGCACTCAACAGAAATAAATGACTCTCTAAAACTTCCGGGCTGTCTCCCTGGCAGCGCTTTCTTTAAAGCCATTAAGCTAGGCATATAGTGCTCTAGTAATGGATCCACCCAGATCCCAAGGTATATCAAAGCCAATTTTAATTAACAATGATTTGTGATTTAGTAGTGAGCACAAAGTAAGATATATCAAGCAAAAACGAAGTCTAACTCTCTTCCTATGCATTGGCATGTCATAAAAGAACAATTCATGCACAGAAGTAAAGGCCAATGCATAGTATAAGCAGTTTCTTGCAATTTTTTCATATTGGAAACATAAAGAGGCGGAGATGTAGTTCCTCTCTCATAATAATTGCAAGTAGGAGCAGCAAGAACATGCATATCACATTCATCAAAATTATCATGTGCAACGGTAAAAGGCAACCCATCAATATAATCCTTAATAAGCACAAACTTCTCTGATATAGTGTAGTTGGGAGAATTCAAAAAGATAATAGGACTATCATGTGTGGGTGCAATAGCAACAATTTCATGTTTAACAAAAGGAACTATAGCAAGTTCATCTCCATAAGTATAATTCATATTGGCATCTTGGCCACAAGCATAGCAAGCATCATCAAAAAGGGATATTTCAAGAGAATCAACGGGATCATAACAATCATCCTTTGGTAAGCACGAAGGGGAATTAAACAATGTATGAGTTGGAGGGTTACTCTCATTAGAAGGTGGGCACGGGGGGCACGGGTAGCTAATCCGCTCTTCCTCCTTTTGTTCTTCGCCCTCCTCATCTTCTTTTTCATCCAATGAGCTCACAGTTTGATCAATTTCTTCTTCCATAGACTCCTACAAAATATTAGTCTCTTCTTGGACAGCGGAGAATTCCTCAATATATGGTTTAACATAGGCATTAGAAGCATAATTATCATAACAATATTCAAGTATGGCAAAATTTTCAGATTTGTAGAGAGTAGCATCATACTTTTCAATCAAAGAAGCAATTTCATAAGCACCCTTAAAAGCAACAAATTCTTCAATTTGTTGAACATCATAGTAATTATAAACACCCTTAGCATATGAAGATACGATCCCATTATCAATAAACTCACATTGGTAGGGAAGGTGTTTCTTAGGGTTTTCAGAACAACAAGTAACATCATATATTTCACATAAATTCCAAGCATAGCATTGCAAATGATGAATTTGATCTAGTAAAAGTTTCCCTTTTTCAGATATACGGTGTCGCACATAACAAGCATGCTCATCTAAAGATTTGCCCTCAACTAAGCTACTTGGGGTTTCAGCACGAGCACAAAGGGATCGAAGATGATCCGAGTAAAAGGGACAATTGCATTTTTACCCCTAGTTGGTTCCTACCCACGGGTTTTGCCCTTACTTTTCGAGCTTGCTCAGTTTTGCCCTTACTTTTTCCATCGAGGTCCTCGAATGTCCTTTGACCATTTGACCAAAACTTTGAAAATTCATAACTAATTCATACGTACTCAGAAAAATGCAAATAAGATATCAAAATGTTCAGATAAAAATTACCTTTATGGGCATATCATTTGCATTCAGGACAAAAGCATCGTTTAAACTAAACGAGGTAATTAATGTTATTAACATTATTAAAAATAAATAGGTATAAACAATATTTTTTCATGAATAAAAATTATATGCAAATGTAGGTGATGTTTTTTGAACATCCCGATACCTTATTTGCATTTTCCTGAGTTTGTATAAACTTGTTATGAAGTTTCCAAATAATGGTCAAAGTCGTTAGAACATTCATAACACGTTGATAGAAAATCAGAAAAATGCAAATAACTTATCAGGATGTTCAGAAAACATCACCTACATTTGCAAGTAATTTTTATTCATGAAAAAAATTGTTTATACCTATTTATTTTCAATAATGTTAATAACATTAATTACCTTGGGTAGTTTAAACGATGGTTTTGTCCTGAATGCAAATGATATGCCCATAAAGGTAATGTTTATCTGAATATTTTGATATCTTATTTGCATTTTTCTGAGTTCGTATGAATTAGTTATGAATTTTCAAAGTTTTGGTCAAACGGTCAAAGGGCATTCAAGGGACCTCAATGGAAAAAGTAAGGGCAAAACTGAGCAAGCTCGAAAAGTAAGGTCAAAACCCGTGGGTAGGAACCAACTAGGGGTAAAAATGCAATTGTCCCCAAGTAAAAAGCTTCAGGAGTGTGATAGATTTTGAGTGGTTATTCAACCATTGGTGTAGTAGGTACATCTAATTTTTTGGTATTTTGCGTTTCCTACCCATAACTAAAGATAGAAAACAACTAAGAACGGCAAATAAAAATTACTTAGTGATAAAGCAAACAAGCACACACGAGAATATTCACCCCACGCTATGACTCCACGGCAATGGCGCTAGAAAAAGGTCTTGATAACCCACAAGTGTAGGGGATAGTTGTAGCCTCTTTCGATAAGTAACAGTGTCGAACCCAACGAGGAGCTAATGGTAGAACAAATATTCTCTCAAGCCCTATCTGCCACTGATACGACTCTATGCACGCTTAGTGTTCGCTTTACCTAAAACAAGTATGAAACTAGAAGTACTTTGTAGGTGTGATAGGATAGGTTTGCAAGATAATAAAGAACGCGTAAATAAAAAGTAGGGTCTATTCAGATAAAGAAGCAATAAAGTAAATATAGCGAGTGTGGAAAAGTGGTGGTAAGAGTTGTGAAATTGTCCCTAAGCAATTGACTACTTTACTAGACCGGTAATCACTATTGCAATTCTATTTGAGGGAGAGGCATAAGCTAACATACTTTCTCTTCTTGGATCATATGAACTTATGATTGGAACTCTAGCAAGCATCCGCAACTACTAAAGATCATTAAGGTAAAACCCAACCATAGCATTAAAGTATCAAGTCCCCTTTATCCCATACGCAAACAACCTACTTACTCGGTATGTGCTTCTGTCACTCACGCCACCCACCATAAGCAAATCATGAACATATTGCAAACCCTACAGCGGGAATCCCTCACGCTTGTGCGACACAGAGAGCACCATAGGACATCACTAATAATAAAACATTCAACTCAAACCAATCATAGCAATTCATCAATCACCGATAGGACAACGAAAATCTACTCAGACATCATAGGATGGCAACACATCATTGGATAATAATATGAAGCATAAAGCACCATGTTCAAGTAGAGGGTACATCGGGTTGCGGGAGAGTGGACCGCTGGATATAGATGGGGGAAGGTGATGGAGATGTTGGTGAAGATGGCGGAGATGTTGGTGAAGATCGCGGTGATGATGATGGCCCTCGGCAGCGCTCCGGCGCCACCGGAAGCAAGTGGGAGAGAGCCCCCCTTCTTATTCTTCTTCCTTGACCTCCTCCCTAGATGGGAGAAGGGTTTCCCCTCTGGTCCTTGGCTCCCATGGCGTGGGAGGGGCGAGAGCCCCTCCAAGATTGGATCTATCTCTCTATCTCTCTCTGTTTCTGCGTTCCCTAATTCTGCCCCTTCACCATTCCTTTTATATCCGGAGATCCGTAACTCCGATTGGGGTGAATCTTTCGCCAAGATTTTTCTCATAAAATTAGCTTTCTTGCAGAAAAAGAAGAGCGTCAACCGCCTTACGGGGTGCCCACGAGGGTCTAGGGCGCGCTTGCCTCCCTGGGGCGTGCCCCCTGCCTTGTGGCCCCCTCGGGCACCGTCTCGCGTTGATTTTACTTCCCAAAAATCACAAATATTCCAAAATAATTCTCTGTCCGTTTTTATCCCGTTTGGACTCTGCTTGATATGGATTTCTGCGAAACATTAAACATCCAACAAACTGGAACTGGCACTGGGCACTAGATCAATATGTTAGTCCCAAAAATAGTATGAAAAGTTGCCAAAAGTATATGAAAGTCGAATAATATTGGCATGGAACAATCAAAAATTATAGATACGACGGAGACGTATCAGCCCCCGTGTGGGAGGATTGCTCTCCACTCAGAGTGTTTTTTAACTTAGGCGATTACGGGGTCACAGCTAAGCCCCCGAGTGGGAGGATTGCTCTCCACTTGGAGTGTTTTTTAACTTACACGATTACCCGGTCGCAGCTAAGCCCCTGAGTGGGAGGATTGCTCTCCACTCGGAGTGCTTTAACTTAGGCGATTACGGGGTCGCAACTAAGTCCCCGAGTGGGAGGATTGCTCTCCACTCAAAGTGTTTCTTAACTTAGGCGATTACGGGGTCGCAGCTAAGCTCCCGAGTGGGAGGATTGCTCTCCACTCAGAGTGTTTTTTAAGTTAGGTGATTACGGGGTCGCAGCTAAGCCCCCGAGTGGGAGGATTGCTCTCCACTCAGAGTGTTTTTTAACTTAGGCGAATTGGGTTCACGGCTAAGCCACCCACTAGGGGATTTGGACACAAGGTGGTTACGAGAAACCAATCATTAAGATACTGAAAAGATCTTGTCTTTGGAAAACAAACTGAAGTGCTTTTATTACAACTCGACGGGTCGAGTGATTCTAGGTATAGAAAGGACGAAGCAGCTCTACGTTCCATGCACGTGGCTCGTCTATTTTCTGTGCTACATTGTAGATGTGATACGCTCCATTGTGAAGTACCTTGGTGATGATGAAGGGACCTTCCCAGGCCAGAGCGAGCTTGTGAGGTCACTTCTGAACCACTTGGAGCATGAGTTCTCCCTCCTGAAATGCTCGACCTCTGACATTGCGATCATGGAATCGGCGCAGATCTTGTTGATAAATGGTCGACCGAACCAAACCCATCTCGCATTCTTCTTCCAAGAGATTGATTGCATCTTCACGTGCTTGCTCTGCTTCGACTTCTGAGAATAGTTCAACTGTGGGAGCATTGTGCAGCAAGTCACTCGAAAGCACTACCTCAGCGTCGTACACCAGGAAGAAAGGGGTTCGATCAGTCGACCGGTTGGGTGTTGTTCTCAGCCCCCATAGGACTGATGGTAATTCTGTCACCCAAGCCCCAGCAGCATGCTTAAGGTCATGCATCAGTCGAGGCTTTAACCCCTGAAGGATCAAACCATTCGCCCTTTCAGCCTATCCATTCGACTGCGGGTGCGTGACAGACACGTAGTCGACCCAAGTGCCTTGAGATGCACATAACACCTTGAACTCATCAAAATCAAAGTAGGAGCCGTTATCCGTGGTGATGCTATGAGGAACTCCATATCTGAATATCAATTCTTTGATGAAACTGACGGTAGTGCCTGCTCCAAGGTTCTTGATGGGCTTGGCTTTGATCCACTTGGTAAACTTGTTGACTGCTACGAGCAAATGGGTGAAGCCACTCGTGCCGGTTTTGAAGGGTTCGACCATATCCAATCCCCAGACTGCAAGTGGCCAGATGAGTGGGATAGTCTTCAGGGCAGATGCGGGCTTGCGAGAGATGTTGGAGTAAAACTAGCAACCTGCACACTTGTCGACTATATCTTTCGCCATCTCATCTACTCGAGGCCAATAAAACCCCGCTCGGTATGCTTTGGCCATGATGGTCCGAGAGGACGCATGGTGACCACAGGTCCCCGAGTGGATATCATTTAGAATCATCTGACCTTCTTCCGGGGTGATGCAGCATTGGGCTACTCCTGTGACACTCTCTCTGTAAAGCTGCCCTTTTATCATGGTGAAAGCTTTGGATCGACGGACTATCTAGCGAGCCTCGTCTTTGTCCTCTGGGAGCTCTTTTCTGAGAATGTACGCGATGTATGGTACCGTCCAATCGGGAGTGATCACCAAGACTTCCATGATCAGGTCGACCATGGCTGGAATCTCTACCTCAGTCGGGTTGGACTTATCGGTTGGGGGGGCTCTTCCTTGAAGGGATCTTCTTGTACTGACGGGGTATGGAGATGCTCAAAGAACACATTGCTGGGGATAGGCTTCCGAGTGGAACCTATCTTCGCCAGATCATCAGCAGCTTGATTTTTGATTCGTGGTATGTGGTGGAGCTCCAATCCTTCGAACTTCTTCTCCAGCTTCCTCACTGCGTTGCAGTAACCTATCATTGCGGGACTCCTGACATCCCATTCCTTCATCACTTGGTTAACCATCAAATCTAAGTCGCCATAAACCTTCAAGCGTCGGATGCCAAGTGAAATGGCCATAGGCAACCCATATAAAAGTGCTTGATACTCTGCTTCATTGTTTGAAGAGTCAAAGTGAATCTGAAGGACATAAATGAGCTTGTCTCCTCATGGGGATACGAAAACCACTCCTGCGCCAGAGCCATTTAACATCTTGGATCCATCAAAAAACATGGTCCAATGTTCCGACTGAATTTGAATCGGCTGTTGCTGTTCAGTCCACTCTGCAAGGAAGTCTGCAATTGCTTGAGACTTAATGGCCTTCTTTGCCTCAAATTTGATATCTAAAGGGAGAAGTTCAATCGCCCACTTTGCCACTCGACCAGTTGCATCTTTGTTATTCAGGATCTCTGACAATGGAGCGTCACTGACGACTGATATTGAATGATCAGAGAAATAATGTGCAACTTTCTTCATGGTCAGGTAAATCCCATAAACAAGCTTATGATAATGAGGATATCTCTGCTTGGACGGGGTTAAGACTTCTGAGATGTAATACACGGGGCGCTGAACTTTGAAGGCCTTGCCTTCTTCTTTCCGCTCGACCGTGAGCACTGTGCTAACAACTTGTCTTGTGGCTGCGATGTAAAGCAGTAGAGGCTCCTTGCTAACCGGAGCAGCAAGCATCGGCTGGGTGGACAGCAGGGCTTTGAGCTCTTTAAACGCTGCTTCAGCTTCGTCACTCCACTCGAATTTGTCAGACTTCTTCATCAGTCGGTAAAGAGGCAGTGCTTTTTCACTGAGGCGTGAGATGAATCGACTCAAAGAGGCCAAGCAACTAGTAAGCTTCTGAACGTCGTGGAGGCGCACTAGGCGCTTCATTTGGAGGACTGTGCCAATCTTCTTTAGGTTTGTGTCGATCCCTCATTCGGAAACAAGGAAACCGAGTAACTTCCGCCTAGGACTCCAAATGTGCACTTAGATGGGTTAAGCTTGATATCGTACCTTCTCAGGTTGGCAAAGGTTTCAGCTAGGTTAGTCAACAGGTCAGAACCTTTGCGTGACTTAACCATTATGTCATCCATATATGCTTCTACATTCCGACTGATTTGAGTGAGCAGGCACTTCTGAATCAGGCGCATGAATGTGGCACCAGCATTCTTGAGGACGAAGGGCACAGTAACATAGCAAAAACACCCGAACGAGGTGATGAAAGCCGTTTTTATCTCATAGGGTCCATACAGTTGGATCTGATGGTACCCGGAATATGCGTCCAGGAAGGACAGTCGCTCACATCCCGCAGTTGAGTCGACAATCTGGTCGATGCGGGGTAGAG
This sequence comes from Triticum aestivum, assembly GCF_018294505.1. Lineage (NCBI taxonomy): Eukaryota > Viridiplantae > Streptophyta > Magnoliopsida > Poales > Poaceae > Triticum > Triticum aestivum. Next base: position 392,982,168 of record NC_057795.1, on the reverse strand, counting down.
GGAAATGATCTTTCGGGCAGGCCCGATTGATGTGTTTGAAGTCAATACACATTCAAAGTGAATCGTCTTTCTTGGGCACCATGACGACATTGGCGAGCCACTCGGAGTGGTATATCACACGGATAAACTTAGCAGCCAGGAGTCGAGCCACTACCTCACCAATGGCTTTTCTCTTCTCTGTGGCGGACCGACGAAGGTATTCTTTGACGGGTTTAACGTTTGGATCGACTCGCAAACGGTGCTCAGCAAGTTCCCTGGGTACACCTGGCATGTCAGATGGTTTCCATGCAAAGATGTCCCAGTTCTCACGGAGGAACTGGATGAGCGCTTCTTCCTATTTGCCGTCGAGTGTCGTCGAGATATGGGTCGAAGCAGCATTGGGACCAGTTAGGTGAACATGGACTAGCTTGGTTTCTTCAGCCGACTAAAATGCGGACTCCGAAGCAGGCCTCTTAGCATGCAGCAAATCACTCTGATCTGTCATCTTCTGATATTCTTGGAACTCCACTGCTGCCATCTTCTCATCTGCTATTTTTGCTCCATCTTGAAGACAATCTTTTGCTCTCTGACAGTTACCGGAAACTGTTATTATGCCTCTGGGGCCAGGCATGTTCATCCTGAGATAAACATAGCACGGTTGAGCCATGAAGCTAGCATAGGCGGGCCTACCCAGAATGGCATGATATCCACTATCTCAAGCGTCAACTTCTCCTTGCAGAAATTCTTCTCATCACCGAAAACCACATCGAGAGTGATCTGGCCGAGTGATTCGGCTTTCTTTCCTGGAATGATCCCATGGAACCGCATATTACTCTTGCTGAGTTTGGACATCGGGATGCCCATTCCTTTGAGAGCTTCAGCATACAGAATATTCACGACACTGCAACCATCCATTAGGACCTTAGTCAGTCGGGTGACCCCCATGACTGGGTCGACCACCAATGCCTGCCGCCCAGGGGTAGCTATGCATGCCGGGTGGTCGGACTTGTCGAATGTAATGGGGACCTTTGACCACTTCAGATATCTCGGTGTTGCCAGAGCAACCATGTTTACTTCTCTGTTAATGACCTTTAGTCGACTCTTGCTCTCAATATCGGCAAAAATCACCAAGGTGGCATTGACATTGGGATAACCACCATCGTCGTCCTTATCCTCTTCTTCCTTCTCAGGTTCTTTGTCCTTATCACTGGGTTTACTCTCTCGGAAGTTCTGGATTAGGAGTCGACATTGTCAAGTGGTATGCTTGGGGAGAATCAGGTTCCCCTCTTCATCTTTCTTGGTGTGAATATGGCACGACAAATCCATTACATCATTACCTTCCTGATCTTTCACATTCTTGGGGTCCAGGGCTCTTTAGCTTTCCCTTTGAACTTTCCTTGATTTAACACTGCTGCCTCGGCAGGTCCTACCACCTCAACCTTTCGCTTCTACTTCCGACTGGAATTTCCTCCTCCGGTATTTTGGGCAACTATTTTGTGCTCGCCACTTCGGAGTCGGTCTTCTTCTTTGCCGTTAGCGTACTTGGTAGCAATCTCCATCATCCGAGTCAGAGACATATCTCCTGTTCGACCGAATTTCAGGATGAGCTCTCTATAGTGAACGCCTTCCTTGAAAGCGCGGAATGCTTGGTGATCTGACACATTTTCCACTATGTGGTGCAGAGTGATCCATCTCTGGATATAGTCCCTCAGGGTTTCATTCAGTTTCTGCATGCAATGTTGCAGCTCTGGTAGACCGGCAGGTCTCTTGCAAGTACCCTCAAACGTTCTGGTGAACACTCGGGCTAACTCATCCCAACTCAAAATACTCCCAGGAGCCAACTAAGTCAGCCAAGCTCTAGCAGAACCTTCAAGCATCAGAGGAATGTTCTTCATGGCCACCTCATCGCCGCCACCACCGATGTGCATGGACACTCGATAATGTTCGAGCCAAGTATCGGGCTTCAACTCGCCCGTAAACTTACTGACGCCAGTCACCAGTCTGAAGTTATGGGGTATCTCAGCAGCTCTGATGGCCCTTCCAAAACACTCGAGGCCGGAAACGTGGACTCTGCCTCCACTGGGTCTGTCCTGATCCAGCCCTTCTCTATATGGTCTGTTTCGGTCGACCAGACCTTGCACAAGGACGGACCTTGCATCAAAGCCAGGTTCTCTGGGGTCGATGGAACTCTGCGGTCGTTCTCGTATGGACGCTTGACGTCATTGCGCCGGGGCGCGTATGACCCGTCTCTCGGAAGGGGAGAAGGCGCTCGACGATAGTTGTCGCAGGCGTACTCACGATCATATTCGCCATGAGCTCTTCCCAAGTACCAATCCTGGCGGTGATCACGGCCTCCCTGTCACAAAGGGGACCTAGGACTATGAGCCGACTGAACAGTGTCCGCTCTCACTGATCTACTGTGGATTCTGTTCCCCGACTGGGAAACAGCGGAGTTCTGGTCTCCTGCTGCTCGGAGCAGCGCTCTGATCTGTTCCAGGCCTTTCCCAGCCTCTGATCGGGGCGACTGGATAGACCCTGCAATACGTGCAGCCGCTACCAAATTCTGAATCGGTGTACGGAATACCTGAGTTTTCGGCGGAAATAACTGTCATGGACGTCGATGGATTCAGGAATCAGTCGGCGAGCACGCTCGTTGAGAGAATGTTGGAGATTCTCCAGACAAGTGCGCTCAGCCAGAGTGGCCATGCGCACCACCTCCAAGGCCCGGGCCTCGGTGGTTTCCCCTATGATGGGGGTCTGGAGAGCCTCCACATTGCGGCGGTGCAGCTCCTCCCTTTGCTGTGAGCTGAGAGGTTGGGGCTGGTACTCTTCGTGGTCGAGTGACAGACCGGCGCTCCTGCCGCCGTTGCCACTACGACGGAAGCCACGCGGACCGCGATGGGAGTCGACCATGAGGACTTCTGCTGTGGGATCACAACTCCCGCTCTCAGAAAGAGTATCTGCAAAATCAGTCGACAGATCGACCGATCCGCGAGAATACATGTCGGGCTCAATAGCCGCGTCTTGGGGGGTGAAGGTTTGACGAGCCACTGCATGTCTCACCCATCGCTGGAGCCGCGATCGGCCAAACCGCTTGCGGCGACGTCCAGCGGAGTGAGTCGACAATGCGATGACCGACTGGTATGGTGAAGATGGCTGCCTGAGGAGGACGCCACAGGAACTCGCGCGAAAGTGCGCCGAGCCGTGAGCCGGAAGGGCCTCGACGTCAAGGGAAGCCTCCTGGAGCTAGGCGGAATCATCGGCGACGAAGATGAGTGCGCCGAGCCGGATCTCGCGGCCCATGACCAAATCGCCACTGGAAACCATGCTGATGAAGGTCGAAGAAAATGCAACCTCACCGGAAGTCGCTAAGACGCTTTGCCCCATGGTGCGCGCCAACTATCGTGGGAATGATTCCAATAATAATAAGGTAAAGGGTAATGGTGCATGATTTATCGAGATGCATATGGTGACACAATATTTTAGCGATTCGGGCCTCTCGCGGTGGAGATAATAGCCCTACGTCTCGTGCTCCGGAGAGGCTTTGTTTTATCTTAGTATGTATCCAGAGATTACAATGAGAGGGAACGAATCCCCGTAGTCCTGGGACTAAAGGCAAAAAGAGAGACAGAGATGGAAGAAAAGAGCCCCAAGTCTAGTGGTGGGGGTGGCTTATATAGAGTGCGCCACCCCCTCACCTCCTATGTTACAAAGTGGGCATGAATGCCATAATGCCAGCTCACTACCAAGCCTTCACTATGAGAATGATGCTTTGAATGCTTTGCTGACTGCTGGTCTTTGTATGCCCGAGTGAGTCATATGGTCGATGAACTGTTATTCGAGTGGATAGTATGCTGCTTGTCCGAGTGATAGTATGTTTGTATGAAATTTATCCGGAGAGGCTTCTTCCATCTCTCTCTCCCTCTCTCTCTCTCTCTATCTCTCTCCTTTTCACCATTTAGCTCAGGCATGGAGATCCGTTCTCCCCTCTCTCTCAAATACACCATGTAATAAAGAAAGCCTCTTCGGAGCATGAGACGTAGGTTCGTTATCTCCACCGCGAGAGGCCCGAACTCGCTAAAACCACCGTGTCACCCATATGCATCTCGATAGATCATGCTCCTTTACCCTATCCCTTATTATTGTCGGAATCATTCCCACGGCAGAAGCCACTAGTGAAACCTATGGCCCCCGGGTCTATCTTTTTATCATATAAGTTTCCAATCTACTTTTATTTGCAATCTTTACTTTCCAATCTATATCATAAAAATACCAAAAATATTTATCTTATCTTATTATCTTTATCAGATCTCACTTTCGCAAGTTACCGTGAAGGGATTGACAACCCCTTTATCGCGTTGGTTGTGAGGTTCTTGTTTGTTTGTGTAGGTACGAGGGACTTTTGAGGAGCCTCCTACTGGATTGATACCTTGGTTCTCAAAAACTGAGGGAAATACTTACACTACTTTGCTACATCACCCTTTCCTCTTCAAGGGAAAACCAACGCAGTTCTCAAGAGGTAGCAAGAAGGATTTCTGGCGCCGTTGCTGGGGAGGTCTTCGCTCAAGTCAAGACATCCCAAGTACCCATCACAAACTTATCTCCCTCGCATTACATTATTTGCAATTTGCCTCTCATTTTCCTCTCCCCCGCTTCACCCTTGCCGTTTTATTCGCCCCTCTTTCGTTCGATCTTGTTTCTCCATGTGCCTTCTTTTTGCTTGCATCTTCGTTTGCTAAAAGTTTATGGATCCTCATCCACTTGCTAATGTTTTCAAGAGATCCAATTATGATGAACCAATTGCTAGTGAGTTGAGTGCACTAGATTATCTTTATGAGGTTGTGCTTGAAATTCATGAATCTGAAAATTGTGATGAAGAAATTTATAAAGAGATTCACGATAGCTCCTTGAATAAAAAGCATGATTGCAATGATTTTACTACAAATTCTATTGATGTCAATTGTGCTAATAATATGCAAAACCCTAAGCTTGGGGATGCTAGTTTTGCAATGTCTACTACTTGTTGCAATGATCATGATTGGGGTGATGACGTTTCTTATGATCTTGAAAAATTATTTAATCCCCATGATGAATATGAGATTGATAATTGTGTTTGCAATATTATTGAAAGTGGGTTTGGAAGAGTGTCAATTTTAGATCCCACATATTTGGAGAATTTTCAATATTATGAAATTTTTGATACAAGTGGGTTTGGAGAGGTCATGACTTTAGTTAATGTTAATCCCACTATTTTGGAAGAGTGTCAACTTCGCACGCATGTGGATCGTGTTGAAAATATTTTATGTGATAGCTATTTTATTGAATTTTCTTATGATCCCACATGTAACTATTATGAGAGAGGAAAATATGGTTGTAGAAATTTTCATGTTATTAAATTACCTCTCGTTATGTTGAGATTGCTATTGTTTCTTTCCGCTTCCTTGCATATGCTAGTTTTGCCTTGCTATGATAATTTGTTTGCCTATAAGATTTCTATGCATAGGAAGTATGTTAGACTTAGATGTGTTTTTCACATGTTTCATAATGCTCTCTTTGCACTACAATTCTTGTCTTTCATGTGTGCATCATCGAAATCTCAATGCCTAGCTTGGGGCGTTAAACGATAGCGCTTGTTGGGAGGAAACCCAATTTTATTTTGTTTCCTTGCTTTTTTGCTTCTATTTAGTAATAAATAATTCATCTAGCCCCTTTTTAGATGTGGTTTTATGTTTTAATTAGTGTTTGTGCCAAGTAGGACCTATAGGACAACCTACCGTGATAGTTAATTTGATTCTGCTGAAAAACAGAAACTTTTGTGTGCACGAGAATAATTTTAGTAAATCACAGGAACGTGATTTTGCGTTGATTCTTTTTGTAGTAGATCAATAGACAAATTTCCCAGGACTTCCTATTTTTGTAGGATTTTTAGAGTTATAGAAGTATTCCAAAGTTACAGATTGCTACAGACTGTTCTATTTTTCACAGATTCTGTTTTTCGTGTGTTGTTTGCTTATTTTGATGAATCTATAGCTAGTATCGGGGGGGGGGGGGTATGAACCATAGAGAAGTTGTACCGTAGGTTTAACACCAATATAAATAAATAATGAGTTCATTACAGTACCTTATGTGGTGGTTTTTCTTTCTTGCACTAATAGAGCTTATGAGATTTCCTGTTAAGTTCTGTGTTGTGAAGTTTTCAAGTTTTGGGTAAAGATTTGATGGACTATGGAATAAGGAGTAGCAGGAGCCTAAGCTTGGGGATTCCCATGGCACCCCAAGATAATCCAAGGACAACCAAAAGCCTAAGGTTGGGGATGCCCCGGAAGGCATCCCCTCTTTCGTCTTCGTCTATCGGTAACTTTACTTGGAGCTATATTCGCCACATGATATGTGTTTTGCTTGGAGCGTCTTGTATGATATGAGTCTTTTCTTTTTAGTTTAACACAATCATCCTTGCTGTACACACCTTTTGGGAGGGATACACACGGTTTGAAATTTATTAGAATAATCTATGTGCTTCACTTATATCTTTTGAGCTAGATAATTTTGCTCTAGTACTTCACTTATATCTTTTTAGAGCACGGCGGTGGCTTAATTTTGTAGAAATTGTTGATCTCTCATGTGTCACCTATATTATTTTGAGAGCCTTTTAGAACAGCATGGTATTTGCTATGGTTATAAAATTGGTCCTAGAATGATGGGCATCCAAGTTGGGTATAATAAAACTATCATAGGAAGTGAATTGGATGCTATGATCAATTTGATGCTTGATAATTGTTTTGAGATTAGGGGTGGTGATATTAAAGTCATGCTAGTTGGGTAATTGTGAATTTAAAGAATACTTGTGTTGAAGCTGGCAAGTCCCGTAGCATGCATGTATGGTAAAAGGTGTGTAACAAATTTGTTGCATGAGGTGCTCTTTTGATTGCCTTCCTTATGTGTGGAGGTTGGGATCGCGCGATGGTTAACTCCTACCAACCCATCCCCTAGGAGCATGCGTAGTAGTACTTTGCTTCGAGGGCTAATAAAACTTTTGCAATAAGTACATGATTTCTTTATGACTAATGTGAGTCCATGGATTATAGGCACTCTTACCTTTCCAACATTGCTAGCCTCTCCGGTACCGTGCATTGCCCTTTCTCACCTTGAGAGTTGGTGCAAACTTCGCCGGTGCATCCAAACCCTGTGATACGATACGCTCTACATAAACCTCCTTATATCTTCCTCAAAACAGCCACCATACCTACCTATTATGGCATTTCCATAGACATTCCGAGATATATTGCCATGCAACTTTCCACTGTTCTGTTTATCATGACACACATCATCATTGTCATATTACCTTGCATGATCAAGTAGTTGACATCGTATTTGTGGCAAAGCCACCATGCATAATTTTTCATACATGTCACTCTTGATTCATTGCCCATCCCGGTACACCGCCGAAGGCATTCATATAGAGTCATATCTTGTTCTATTATCAAGTTGTAATCAATGAGTTGTAAATAAATAGAAGTGTGATGATCATCATTATTAGAGCATTGTCCCTTATAAAAAAAGGCCAAAAAAAGAAAGGCCAAGGAAAAAAAGAAAAAAAAGAAAGGCCAAATAAAAAAGGCCAAAAAGAGAAAATAAATAAATAAGGGGACAATGTTACTATCTTTTTCCACACTCGTGCTTCAAAGTAGCACCATGTTCTTCATATAGAGAGTCTCTTATGTTGTCACTTTCATATACTAGTGGGAATTTTTCATTATAGAACTTGGCTTGTATATTCCAACGATGGGCTTCCTCGAAATGCCCTAGGTCTTCGTGAGCAAGCAAGTTGGATGCACACCCACTTAGTTTCTTTTGTTGAGCTTTCATACATTTACAGCTCTCGTGCATCCGTTGCATGGCAATCCCTACTCCTCATGTTGACATCAATTTATGGGCATCTCCATATCCCGTTGATTAGCCTCGTCAACGTGAGACTTACTCCTTTTTTGTCTTCTCCACACAACCTCCATCATCATATTCTATTCCACCCATAGTGCTATATCCATGGATCATGTTCATGTATCGCGTGAGAGTTGAAAAAAGCTGAAGCGCGTTAAAAAGTATGAACCAATTGCTCGGCTAAAACCGGAGTTGTGCATGATGGGAGTATTTTTGTGTGATAAATGAAACATAGCCTAACTATATGATTTTGTAGGGATAAACTTTCTTTATCCATGTTATTTTGAGAAGACATGATTGCTTTATTAGTATGCTTGAAGTATTACTATTTCTTAAGTCAATATGAACTTTTGTCTTGAATCATTTGGATTTGAACATTCATGCCACAATAAAGAAAATTATATTGAGAATTATGCTAGGTAGCATTCCACATCAAAAATTCTGTTTTTATCATTTACCTACTCGAGGACGAGCAGGAATTAAGCTTGGGGATGCTTGATACGTTTCCAACGTATCTATAATTTTTGATTGTTCCATGCCATTATATTACCCATTTTGGATATTTATGGGCTTTACTTTACACTTTTATATCATTTTGGGACTAACCTACTAACCGGAGTGGACGTCAAGCAGCAAACGAGGTGGCCACGAGGGTGCCCGGCGCGCCCTAGGGGGGTGGGCGCGCCCCCACCCTCGTGGGCCCCTCGTGGCTCAACCGACCTACTTCTTCCTCCTATATATATCCACGTACCCCGAGAACATCTAGGAGCACCACAAAAAACTATTTCCACCGCCGCAACCTTCTGTATCCGCGAGATCCCATCTTGGGGCCTTCGTGGGCACTCCGCCGGAGTGGGAATCAACCATGGATGGCCTCTACATCATCTCCAAGGCCTCTCCGATAAGTTGTGATTAGTTTACCATAGACCTTCGGGTCCATAGTTATTAGCTAGATGGCTTCCTCTCTCTCTACCTGAATCTCAATACAAAGTTCTCCTCGATCTTCTTGGAGATCTATTTGATGTAACTCTTTTTGCGGTGTGTTTGTCGAGATCCGATGAATTCTGGGTTTATGATCAAGTTTATCTATGATAAATATTCGAACCTTCTCTGAATTCTTTTATGTGCGATTAGTTATCTTTGCAAGTCTCTTTGAAATATCAGTTTGGTTTGGCCTACTAGATTGATCTTTCTTCCAATGGGAGAAGTGCTCAGCTTTGGGTTCAATTTTGCAGTGTCCTTTCCCAGTGACAGCAGGGGCATCAAGGCACGTATTGTATTCTTGCCATCGAGGATAAAAAGATGGGGTTTATATCATATTGCTTGAGTTTATCCCTCTACATCTTGTCATCTTTCTTAATGCGTTACTCTGTTCTTATCAACTTAATAGTCTAGATGCAGGCAGGAGTTGGTCGATGTGTGGAGTAATAGTAGTAGATGCAGAATCGTTTCGATCTACTTTTTGAGGAAGTGATGCCTATATACATGATCATGCCTAGATATTCTCATAACTATGCACTTTTCTATCAATTGCTCGACAGCAATTTGTTCACCCACCGTAATACTTATGCTATCTTGGGAGAAGCCACTAGTGAAACCTATCCCCCCGGGTCTATCTTTTTATCATATAAGTTTCCAATCTACTTTTATTTGCAATCTTTACTTTCCAATCTATATCATAAAATACCAAAAATATTTATCTTATCTTATTATCTCTATCAGATCTCACTTTCGCAAGTTAACGTGAAGGGATTGACAACCCCTTTATCGCGTTGGTTGCGAGGTTCTTGTTTGTTTGTTTAGGTACGAGGGACTTTTGAGGAGCCTCCTACTGGATTGATACCTTAGTTCTCAAAAATTGAGGGAAATACTTATGCTACTTTGCTGCATCACCCTTTCCTCTTCAAGGGAAAACAAACACAGTGCTCAAGAGGTAGCGGCGCGCTAGCGCCAAGCCGCGCCGCCTCGCCTACACGAAAATCAATGTGAGCTCCTCACCCGTATACTTTCGCACCATGTGCAGACACAAATAACCTCGAGCGACACTCGGGGACCACCTCCGCCTTTATTACAGTTGCACTACTGTTCACCCCGGTGCCAGCTAGTCTCGGCCCGGAGGCTGGCCGCTCGGCCCGATACATTCGTTCCCGTAGACGGCTTAGTAGCGTATATGGTACCGAAGGTCCACTCTTAGCCATGGACTGCAGCGCGGCTGTCCGGCAAGCGAGAGCAAAGCTGGAGGCCGCCGCAAGCGAAAAACGTCTGAGATAAGATGGCTTGGGAAACCCGGCTGTTTCCTTTATGAGTATCTACTCGGTCGAATCTGGCCGCCTCGCCACCTCCCGCTGGCCCAGGCCAGCTCTTGCCTGCTCGCCACCTCCACTGTCTGCCCTGCAATGGTGCTGCGCCGGCCTCCTGCGTCGGCCGCCGGCTCCGCCCCTGCCGAGTCCTCCTCCGCCTGTGCCGGCTTCCCGCAACCCGGCTAGCTGGCTCCTGTGCCGGCCTCCCCGTGCCGGCTCTAGGTCGCCTGCGCCGGCCTCGTCCCACTCCGGCCCGTCCCCCCGCCGGCTTCGCCTCCACATACCGGCCCTGCTGGCCACCCGAGCCCTACCAGGTCGCCATGCCCAGGCCCCGCCCGCGCCTCATCGCATGTGCCTCCGCGTCACCCCTGCCTCGCCCACGTGTCCTAGGCCTCTGCCAGCTCTGGCTCAGCCGCGCCACCTCCTGCCCCATCCGGACTGGTCGGCCCCCAGCTCCCGGCCGCCCACGGCCTCGCGCCTCCGCCCGGCTCGCGCCCTCCCTAGCTCCCGCCGAAGCTCCCCTGCTATGCCTCACGCGCTTCACCCCCGTCTACTCCACCACCATGCGCCTCCGCGGCTGCGCGAGGCCCCGCCCGCGCCTCCAATCCTGTTCCGGTGCCTGCCGGCTCGCCCGCCACCCGGATGGCCGGGTCACGCCCGCTTCCCAGTCGACCAGCTCCCGCCACCTGAATGGTCAGGTCGCGCCTGCTTCCTGGACGACCGGCTCCCGCAACCCAGACAGGCCAAGTCCTCACGCCCGCTACCCGGCTGCTTGCAAAAAAAAGAAAGAAAAAGATATGCATCCGGGTGCTCTAAAAAATGTGGCCGGCTACCACCCTGTCGGCTGTTCAGCCTGCCCGCGTCACGGTCTGGCCGCCCAGTCCGCCTGCCGGCTTCGATGCCTGGCCGACTGGGGGGCCGACCCGTTCACCCGTCCGCCTCGACGCCGGTCGAGCCGTCAGTCCCCCTCGATGCCAGTTCGGTTAGATCCGACTGGCCGGGACCCCTCTTCGAGCACCTGTGGCTCGAAGGCTACCACTGGTGGGTGTGTCGGTGCGCTAGCGCCAAGCCGCGCCGGCTGTCATCGACAACCTCCACCTCGCCTACACGGAAATCAATGTGAGCTCCTCACCCGTATACTTTCGCACCATGTGCAGACACGGATAACCTCGAGCGACACTCGGGGACCACCTTCGCCTTTATTACAGTTGCACTACTGTTCGCCCCGGTGCCAGCCAGTCTTGGCCCGGAGGCTGGCCACTCGGCCCGATACGTTCGTTCCCGTAGACGGCTTAGTAGCACATACGGTAGCGAAGGTCCACTCTCAGCCACAGACCACAGCGCGGCTATACGGCAAGCGAGAGCAAAGGTGGAGGTCACCCCACGTGAAAATCGTTCGGGAGAAGACAACTTGGGCAACCCAACCATTTCCTTTATGAGTATCTACTTGGTCGAATCCACTCCTGTAGTCCGAGTATTGTACGCTCCATTCCGCGGCAACTCTTTGTAACAGCTACAGACCGGCTCTGGACTATCTAGCTAACAGGAGGCAAAGCCAAAGAGCGGAGGGGACATGAAAAAGACTGATGGGGGCTCGGACAAAACCGAGTCGGCACCCTCTGCATAAAACTTACAATGTTGAAAACAAACATTTGATATATATGCACGGACTAACTTTGTCTTTTGCATGATCATCGCTGTGGGGAACCCCCTCCGCGCCCGGAGACTCGGAGGCTACGCGCGGGTTGCGGACCCGACGCCGACCGCAACCGGCGTTTCCATCGCCGCTGTCCACATCATCAACAGCAAGACCCTCCGGCCGACTCTTTGAGTCGCCCAGAGGCTTGGAGGCTATACCTAGTGGGTGCGCTCACGCACCCCCACTCTGCCGGCGGACTCCGCATCCGCGTCCGGCAGGGCCCTGCGCCACTCAACCGACGGACCCCGCATCCGCGCCCGGTACCCTCGACGTCACCGTCGACTTCATCAACAACAGCGAAGACCCTCCGCCTAACTTTTCCAAGTTGCCCGGAGGCTCGGAGGCTACACCCAGTGGGTGCGCTCGCGCGCCCCCACTCAGTCGGCAGACTCCGCGTCCGCGTCCGGCAGGGCCCCGCGCCCTCCAGCCGGCAGACCCCGTGTTAGTGCCCGGCACCCTCAACATCACCATCAGCTTCATCAACAACAGTGAAGACCCTGTGCCCAACTTTTCCAAGTTGCCCGGAGGCTCGGAGGCTACACCTAGTGGGTGCGCTCGCGCGCCCCAACTCAGCCGGCGGACTCCACGTCCGCATGCGGCAGGGACCCACGCCCTCTGTCGGTGTCAAAACCGGCGGATCTCGGGTAGGGGGTCCGAACTGTGCGTTTAAGGCTAATGGTAACAGGAGGCAGGGGACACGATGTTTTACCCAGGTTCGGGCCCTCTCGATGGAGGTAATACCCTACTTCCTTCTTGATTGATCTTGATGATATGAGTATTACAAGAGTTGATCTACCACGAGATCATAGAGGCTAAACCCTAGAAGCTAGCCTATGGTATGATTGTTGTGGTCCTACGGACTAAACCCTCCGGTTTATATAGACATCGGAGGAGGCTAGGGTTACACAGAGTCGGTTACAAAGAAGGAGATCTAACATCCGAATCGCCAAGCTTGCCTTCCATGCAAAGGAGGGTCCCATCCGGACACGGGACGAAGTCTTGAGTCTTGTATCTCCATAGTCCAACAGTCCGGCCAAAGTATATAGTCCGGCTGTCCGGATACCCCCTAATCTAGGACTCCCTCAGAAGCCCCTGAACCAGGCTTCAATGACGATGAGTCCGGCGCGCAGATTGTCTTCAGCATTGCAAGGCGGGTTCCATCTTCGAATACACTATAGAAGATTTTGAACACAAGGATCGTGTCTGGCTCTGCAAAATAAATTCCACATACCACCCTAGAGAGAATAATATTCCAATAATCCAATCTGCTGACAGCTTTTCCTAGCGTGACACCATGCCGTAGCTCAGTTACCATGAACCATTTTCCCAGCCTGCCACTACACGTGTTGCGAGGCGGTTTTATTGGCACGTCTTGTCGAAGCAGAGATCGTGTTCCCCTTATTGCGGGATTCTCATCAATACGTGTGTTGGTAACCCAACTGCGCCTGTTGGTATGATTCCTCAATTTTAGGTGAGTCCCAAACGGTCACGCCGAGGACGCTTGATATTCACCCCCTTTATAGAGGGGCCGAGGCCTATTCCTCTTTCTTACCACGCTTGCGCCTTTCTGCATCTCGAGTTCCAACACCCGAAGCTCAAGCTTAGGCACTTCGGATCTTCAATCATGTCTAGATCCAACCTTCAAGGCCGGTGGATGGCCTCCTCTGTCACAGAGGAGGACATCGCGAAGCTTAGGGAGGCCAGATATCTGACCACCGACATCAAGCACAGGCTTCCTGCTCCAGGGCAGGTCATCCCCACTCCCGAGCCCAACGAGAGCGTTGTATTTGTTTCTCACGTCCTCCGAGGCCTAGGCTTCACCCTCGATCCCTTCGTGAGAGGGCTCATGTTCTATTACGGGCTAGATTTCCATGATCTAGCTCCGGACTCCATCCTTCACATCTCGTCATTTATCGTCGTGTGTGAAGCCTTCCTCCACATCACCCCGCACTTCGGCTTATGGCTCAAGACCTTCAATGTAAAGCCGAGGGTGATCGAGGGGCGACACGCGGAGTGTGGAGGCGCTGCAATAAGCAGAAACGTCGATGCCCCACGGCAGGAGGGCTTCTTCCCGGAGGTGTCCGATCTATGGCAGAGGAGGTGGTTCTACGTCACGGCTCCTAGAGGCACAAAGTGGGCGGCTGCCCCCGACTTTTGCTCGGGCCCTCCGCCTCAACTGGCGTCATGGGCCGACGTGGGACTGGACTGAGTGCCTGCTAATGAAGTACCGACATTGCAGAGCCGCATTCGGTAGCTCGCTGAGAGGGACATCAGTCTTGTCAGCATAATTCAGGTAATGCTAGTCCGATGGATCTTGTTGTGCAAGCGCCGGCCTCTCCGGATGTGGGAGTTCAACCCAGAAGGTCTGCGGACTATTCAGCACTTCTTCGGCATGACGCTCGAAGGGATGTATAGGTTATTCTTCAGACCACAAGTAAAGTGTCCGGACACCACCGAGGATGCGAGCCTGAGCTGCAACCGCCCAGATACCCAAGTAAGTAACCCCGAAACCGAACACTTCGTTTACATTTATCACAACATTATTCTGAAATCCATCCGCTGCCAGGATTCGCTCAGCAAGGTGGAGAGAATCAGGTGTCCGGAACCACTTCCTAAAGGCTCGCCTAGTCCTGCAATAGCTAGGATGCTTAAACATGCGCTAAGACAAGTGCCCTCGGGAAATTACTGTCTCCACGAAGGAGGATAGTCGGGGAGGGGAATCTGATGTTGCCTACCCCCGCGGGAAGAAGAGGGCTGCCTTCAAAGACTTAGAAGCGGAAGCATCCAAACAAGGGAAGAAAACTTCACCAGGGGGCCCTGCCCCAGAGGGCGTCCTTGTTGGAAATATGCCCTAGAGGCAATAATAAAAGTATTATTATTATATTTCCTTGTTCATGATAATTGTCTTTTATTCATGCTATAACTGTATTATCCGGAAATCGTAATACACGTGTGAATACATAGACCACAATATGTCCCTAGTGAGCCTCTAGTTGACTAGCTCGTTTTGATCAACAGATAGTCATGGTTTCCTGGCTATGGACATTGGATGTCGTTGATAACGGGATCACATCATTAGGAGAATGATGTGATGGACAAGACCCAATCCTAAGCATAGCACAAAGATCGTGTAGTTCGTTTGCTAGAGCTTTGCCAATGTCAAGTATCTCTTCCTTTGACCATGAGATCGTGTAACTCCTGGATACCGTAGGAGTGCTTTGGGTGTATCAAACGTCACAACGTAACTGGGTGACTATAAAGGTGCACTACAGGTATCTCCGAAAGTATCTATTGTTTTATGCGGATCGAGACTGGGATTTGTCACTCCGTGTAAACGGAGAGGTATCTCTGGGCCCACTCGGTAGGACATCATCATATGCGCAATGTGACCAAGGAGTTGATCACGGATGATGTGTTACGGAACGAGTAAAGTGACTTGCCGGTAACGAGATTGAACAAGGTATCGGTATACCGACGATCGAATCTCGGGCAAGTAAAATACCGCTAGACAAAGGGAATTGTATACGGGATCGATTGAGTCCTTGACATCGTGGTTCATCCGATGAGATCATCGTGGAACATGTGGGAGCCAACATGGGTATCCAAATCCCGCTGTTGGTTATTGACCGGAGAACGTCTCGGTCATGTCTGCATGTCTCCCGAACCCGTAGGGTCTACACACTTAAGGTTCGATGACGCTAGGGTTATAAAGGAAGCTTGTATGTGGTTACCGAATGTTGTTCGGAGTCCCGGATGAGATCCCGGACGTCACGAGGAGTTCCGGAATGGTCCGGAGGTAAAGATTTATATATAGGAAGTCCTGTTTCGGCCATCGGGACAAGTTTCGGGGTCATCGGTATTGTACCGGGACCACCGGAAGGGTCCCGGGGGCCCACCGGGTGGGGCCACCTGCCCCGGGGGGCCACATGGGCTGTAGGGGGTGCGCCTTGGCCTACATGGGCCAAGGGCACCAGCCCCTAGAGGCCCATGCGCCAAGATATAGGAAAAAGGGGAGAGTCCTAAAGGGGGAAGGCACCTCCGAGGTGCCTTGGGGAGGATGGACTCCTCCCCCCCTCCTTGGAGTAGGGGGCAAGGCTGCGCCTCCCCCTTCTCCCCTGCCCCTATATATAGTGGAGGGGAGGGAGGGCATCCATACCTGAGCCCTTGGCGCCTCCCTCCCTCCCGTGACACCTCCTCCTCTCCCGTAGGTGCTTGGCGAAGCCCTGCAGGATTGCCACGCTCCTCCACCACCACCACGCCGTTGTGCTGCTGTTGGATGGAGTCTTCCTCAACCTCTCCCTCTCTCCTTGCTGGATCAAGGCGTGGGAGACGTCACCGGGCTGTACGTGTGTTGAACGCGGAGGTGCCGTGCGTTCGGCACTTGATCATCGGTGATTTGAATCACGACGAGTACGACTCCATCAACCCCGTTCACTTGAACGCTTCCGCTTAGCGATCTACAAGGGTATGTAGATGCACTCTCCTTCTAATCGTAGCTGGTCTCTCCATAGATAGATCTTGGTGTTACGTAGGAAATTTTTTGAATTTCTGCTACGTTCCCCAACAGTCCTCACCGTGCCATGCCCGCAAATGGGCCAGCCCTCCATCGAGCTGTAAGTTAATCGTAAATACAAAGGTACTGCTTCCTCCTTCTAGAACAATTACCAGGATCCCTCCTTTGTAGTCCGGCTAGTAGCTCTTCTCGTCAGAGTTCGTCTTCGGGGGATCTTCTTCCGGAGATGATGGAGAGTGAAACCCCACCTTCCTCCCTGCCCCAAGGGGCGGGCGACCCTGAGGTGTCGTCACGGAGGAGTCCGGATCCGCCAAGGCCAGAAGCTAATACTTCGGCCGCCCCGAGCCCGGAGTGTTCAACTCCCACAGGGGGTAATAGGAAGGGCCTAGGACAGTTCGGCGCCCAGCCGGACACACTGACGGGCCTTCTGGAGCAAGCTGCTTTATCGGAGGGTCACCGTACATTGATGGGTATGGTTTTTGAGAGGATTTCATCCGCCACAAGTGGGTTGAATGAAGCTTTTGTGAGCTTGCTCAAAGGCTTTGAGGTACGTAATGAAATACGTAATTTTTTGGTTGTACCGCACGCGCTAGGTGTGCTCCGTATAGATAGTAGCCCCTAAGACTCTGGTTGCTATCCCTAGGCGGCAAACGGAGGATCACACTCTTATGTAATGATCGCACTACATTCATGCGTAGGTGGCTAAGGGGCCAGCGATAGACCGGACTGCTGATTTCACCAAACTGAGGCGACAGATTGATGTGGTGGATGCCAACATCACGCTTCTAAACAAGCGGCTTGACGAGTCACAGAGTATGTGCTCTTTTTTCTTTATTTATTTTAGGAAATATTAAGAGGAGGAGCATATTGTTAATATGCTTTTGGCTGCAGGCGGAGCTACTACCGTGGAGGCCCTGAGGGCGGAGCTTGCCTTGGCCAAGGAACAAGCCCGGGCTAGTAATGCGGTTGCCCTAAAGGCGGCCGAAGATTTGAGAGCCGAACAAGTTGCTCATCGCCGAAGCGAAGATAAAGTAGTCGAGATGGCTGTGGAGCTGAAGAACGTCACTGGCCGGTATGAGCTCCTTGAAAAAGAGAATCAGGTGAATTCGGCTGAACTGAAGAAAGCCCTTGATGCGGCCAAGGACACGAGTTCTGAAATTAGAGACGTGCGGGAGGAGCTTCGACAGGATAGAGAAATCGTGGCTGGAAGCCCCTATTTGTTGCGGATGAAGTTCTTGGATCCGAAGTACGCTCCTTTGGATCGGCTTTGGAGCGCTGCAGACGCGTATGGGGATCTGGCAAAAAGTACGGCTGATGCGACAACGTTATTCAAGGATCATAAAGATAATGAAATAGAAAGGCTATTATGGTCGCAATTTAGTGCTCCAACGCGCTCGTTTCCATTGAGTGAGAGGATGGCCGCTATGTCTGAGCTCCATAGGTTGTCCGATCTTGCAATGAGGTCTATAACAGACCATCTATGGCCGAAGGGACCACGGCCGGGCAGTTATTTTGGTTTAGCGCAACAATTATTTGGCGCCGTATCGCGAATCAATGCCATGAAGAGGTCGGCGTGCATAGAGGGTGCGCGGATGGCTCTTGCCCGTGTTAAGACATATTGGCGGATATGGAAGCCACCGGCGTTGCAACCCAGAGTCCGGTAGGAAGCCAGGACCAAGTCGAGCACTATTTTGAGCAGGTCACAGAAGGTGCCCATTTAATAGAGGCTCAGTGCTCGAAGAATGTCATGTTCAAGTGACAAGTCATTCAATTGTAAAAAAAATATCTATTTTGATTATAAAGGCTATGTTTATACTTTCGCCTGAAAGTTTTATAGTGCCTCCTCCGCGGCCGTTTTTCAGTATGTATATATCCTGAAAGTTAGCAGTCATTGGCTTCAGCCCCCATGCATATAATGCGAGGGTGTTCACAAAAATGTGCATAATCACACTTGATCCAACGTCTTGGTCTATTAAGGAGGTGATCGCACATCAAAGTAGGCAACCGTACTATATAGCATTAACACTTTCACTTAGCCATAGGAGTTTGACGGTGGGGCTACTATATAGCCCCTGGTACCTTCGCGTGCATCCGGATACGGGCGCGTATGTACATGACCGTGAAACGGTCCTTTGTTAATGTGGAGGGATTTGGAAGATTCCGATTAGTCCTCGAGTGGTTGACCAGTCTCTCGCTATATCATGACAGTCAGTTTTCGGCTTTCTCTACTGAGGTGCTCATCCGGAGTAACCAGGGCACAATCGTAGTAGTTCTCCTTTGGCCGCCTTAGCCGATATAACGGAATGTAAGGCAGCAAACCCAGGAGCCGGGCAAACAAAACATTTGACCAAAGACATGATTCGGAGTTGATGCATATAAGGCCAAACTCGTGACGCCGAACACTCCAGAAGGTATTCGGACTTTATAACATATACTGGGCTGAATAGTGCCCTTGATTATGAAACCTGTATTTCTAGGTACGTGCATTAATCTATCGTGGCGAAATGCCAATAATGCCAGTGTCCCTGTGGGTGTATTGGATACCCATGGGATGTCAAGCAACAAGAGACGGTAAAAAAGGTTTACACAGGGGCTTAATCTAAAGAGAAACCTTTGAGCGGGGCCCTGCTGCACGTCTGCGCCTTTGTCTCTGTTGTGCCGTGTCCTGGAAGAGTGTCGCACGAATGGTGCCTGTAAATAGGAAAACTCGTGTAAAAGAGTATGGCGTAAGCGTGCGAAAACTTGGTTTATCCTCAATGGGTAGTGGAAATGTGAGACATTGGCCTGTTAGTAAGGTCCAATCGAATTGTGGGCTTTATTACATTTTTTCAGCCCCTGGATCCATCTATGGGGGGGTATGTATAGCACCCAGCTCAGGTTTATCTGGGTTGTTACTAACGTTGGTGCGCCGGACTCGTCTAACCGTGTTCGTGGTCTTAACGACCGATCATGCAGTCTGATAGGAGAGGCCGCTTAGTGTCCGGCTGCTAGATCTGACACATACTCTTCCGCACGTAGGGAACGCTCTGTGTTTCCGCTAACAGTGATGACACCACGTGGACCGGGCATCTTGAGTTTAAGGTAGGCGTAGTACGGTACTGTGTTGAAGCGAGAGAAGGCCGTTCTTCCGAGTAATGCATGATAACCGCTTCGGAAGGGAGTGATGCCGAAGAGTAATTCTTCGCTTCTGAAGTTGTCGGGAGAACCGAATGTCACCTCTAATACGAGGGAGACATTGCAGCGGGCCTCAATGCCTGGTATCACTCCTTTATAGGTGGTGTTACTTTGGCTGATTCTAGATGGGTCTATCCCCATCTTGCGGACAGTGTCCTGATATATCAGATTAAGACTACTGCCGCCGTCCTTGAGGACGCGTGTAAGATGGTATCCATCGATTATTGCGTCGAGCGCCAAGGCAGCCGATCCTCTGTGTCGGATACTAGTCGGGTGGTCCTTGTGATCGGAGGTAATCGGGTAGGCCGACCAGGGGTTGAATTTGGGGGTGACGGGTTCTACAGCGTGTATGTCTCTGAGCGTGCGTTTGCGCCTTCTCTTTGGTATGTGAGTCGCGTAGATCATTCTTACTGTTTTGACTTCTGGTGGGAATTTTTTCTATCCCCCAGTGTTCGGCTGGCGATGCTCATCCTCGTCTTCACTTGGTGTTTCTCCTCCCTTATGTTCGGCATTTAGTTTGCCGGCCTGCTTGAAGACCCAACATTCTCTGTGAGTGTGATTCGCAGGTTTTTTGGGGGTGCCATGAATTTGGCACAATCTGTCCAGGACTTTGTTCAGGCCGGACGGTCTTTCTTGCTGCCTTTAAATGGCTTCTTTTGCTGACCGGGTCGAGAGCCCCTGAATCCGGCATTGACCGCTGTGTTGTCCAGACTATCTTCCTTGTTTTGACGCTTGTTTTTATTGTGTCGTGGCTTCCCATTGCCATCCCTAATTTCGGATGTGCCCGGGTCACTAGTGCCTCTACGGGCCAACCAGCTGTCCTCACCCACGCAGAAGCGGGTCATAAGGCTTGTTAAGGCTGCCGTTGTCCTCGGCTTTTCTTGTCCAAGGTGTCTGGCGAACCACTCATCTCGGATATTGTGCTTGACGGTCGCTGGGACTTCGGCATCCGGACAGTCGACAATTTGATTCTACTTGGTGAGAAATTTGTTCCAAAGCTTACCGGCTGACTCTCCGGGCTATTGTATTATGTGACTTAAATCGTCTGCGTCGGGAGGTCGGACATAGGTCCCCTGAAAATTGGACCTGAAAGCGTCCTCAAGTTTCTCCCAACTTTCGATTGAGTTTTCGGGGAGGCTTTTCAACCAGTGCCGAGCTAGTCCTTTCAAATTAAGGGGTAGATATTTGATGGCGTGGAGGTCATCCCCAGGAGCCATGTGGATATGAAGGATAAAATCCTCAATCCAGACCCCAGGGTCCATCGTTCCATCATATAATCTATGTTCACAGGTTTGAATCCCTGTGGAAATTCGTGATCTAGTACCTCGTCAGTGAAGCACAGAGGGTGCGCCGCCCCTCTATATCCAGACGTGCCGTGGCATGCTGTCGACTGGTGTTGTGTCCGGTGTTGATTCCGAACTGGTACGCGATCAATGTGATCGTCTTGGCGACCATGGTCCCGCGTCAGAGCATGTCCTCTAGATCCATAGATGGACCTGGTCGCGCTGGCCTTTTTGTTTAGGAGCTCAGGTAAATCATGTGCGTCGTCAGTAGTTGTTCTATCGCGGCCATGAAGTGTTTGGTCTGGCCGATTCACCGTATTGTTCTTCGGTGGAACAGGCTCTACGGCTTCATAGTCGAATTTGGGTAGCAGCTTGTGCTTTGGGTAGCTCTTTGTACAGCGATCATCGCCGTATTTTTCTTTGTCTCTAGCACTTTTTTCCACCTGCGGTTGAGCGTAGCCTGTGTGGCCTTAAGCCTTTGCTTCTGCTTCTTTAGGCTCCTCGCCGTGGCCATCAGCCTTCTTTAGAGGTTATCTTGTTCCCGGCGTTTTTCCGGGACGATGAACGCATCGTTGTCCGGACTGTCCTCCTCTGCGGAGGCAGGTTGGTGGGTTCGACCCTCAGGATCGCTGTGATCAGGCGTCTGCTCTGGGTTGTGTTCAGTGTGACCTGGCTCATCCTGCTCCATCGTTGGGTCCGTATGGTCGCTGTTGCCTTCGGAGCCGACCGGGGTGTCAATTTTCCTGTCGCTATTATCACTATTTTTACTGTGACTGGACTTGGACCGGCGCCTGCGCCGTCGTTTTGGCTTTTGTCCGGGGGTTTATCCTCCGTTGTGTCCTTTTTGTCGTAGCTATTCTCCTTGGGCGTGTCCACCATGTATATATCATATGATGAAGTGGCAGTCCAGCGCCCCGGGGGCGGTGGTTCCAGATCGTCCCTTGCATCGGCGTCCATACCGTCGATGTCGTCGGAGTCGAAATGAAGCGTGACTGTTCGATCATCGACAGTGGCTATTAAATGGGTGGTGGGTGGGCAGCGATTTTCTTCGTCCGAATCCCCCTCGAGCCGAATATAGTTCGGTCAAGAGTCTTCTGACAAGGACAGAGACCTTAATGAGTTCAGCACATCTCCCAAGGGTGAGTGGTGAAAAATATCTACGGCGGTGAACTCCATGATGGGTGCCCAATCTAATTCGATAGGCACGGACGCACGCGGTTCAGATCGTGCAACCAGGGAAGAGTCTGGGGGTCCGATGGCGCCACTCTCGCAAGAGGTGAGATCGGCGTTTGGCTCCAACGCCAATGAGTGTGCGGCCTCCATGGCGAAGTCCATCCACCCGTCCTCGGAAGGCAAGATATGCTCCGGATTGATTCCCGGCGCCAACGCGGGTGCGATCTCCTGAATACTTGTCACAGCCCTAGAATAATGTTTGTAATTAGTGGCATTGCATCCATGCATCATGTCTAAATTCTTAAAGTTGAACTGAGGAAATTTGAAAGCCTCAAAAATTCAATTAAAAGAAGGGTAAATAACCCAGGAAAATGCATCCAATGTTTCCAGAATGCACTTCAATGATGTTTGATATTTTTTACAAGGGTTCTGACCCAAACCAAAAATATGGAACATTTTTGAGGAATTATTTTGGCCATTTGGATTTAAATCAATAAGTATTTGAGTTGGATTTAATTCTCCTATAAAAGAATTATAAGTCCAACAATTCTGAAAATTTGTGAGTGACTTTGAATACTTTGTATCAAGCCACATAAATCTTTTCAGAAGCTAGTAAAATGATTTGATTTTTAAATCGAATCAAAACAAACTTCAGGAAATAGAAAACAAAAAGAAATAGGAAAAATCAGAAAGGAGAAGGGAGAAGCTACCTGGGCCTTACCTGGCGGCCCAGCAATCGGCCCAGCCGACTGGCTCTGCCAGTCATCCCCTTCCTCCCGCGAGTGTGCACTGTGCGTGGCGCACGCAGAGGAGGCGAGGGCCACCTCCTGCTTCGCGCTGGAGGCTTGTCCTCCTTCCTGACCCCACTTCTGGAGATGCCCAGAGCCCCCTGGACCCCCTCGCTCTCTCCCTCTCCCTCGTTCCCCTCCTCTGTCTCGTTCTCTCACGCACACCGGAATGCGTCGTCGCCACCGCTTGTTGTTGCTGCGTCCACCGGCCACCCCTTGCGCTAAAAGCCATCCCAGAAGCTCCGCCTCACCGCGCTTCTTCGCCTCATCGACTGAAGGGACCCCGGGAGGTCGACAGCATCGCCAGGATCGCCATCTTCGCCGCCTACTGCCGCACCTCGCTGTCGTTGATTCACGGGCTCCAGTGCGTCCCCGAGCCAACCGACCTACCCAACTGACCCGCGGTGAGCCCCTAAGCGTCTCCCCTCTCCCCTTTTGCTCGCTTCCATGCCGTAGCACCGTTCCTCGCCGTGACCGAAGCTGCCCTCCGCCGTGGCCATTGTTCCTGCAGCGACCGTGCTTCTCCGCTCGGATCCGCGCACCCCGCAGGCTCCTGGAGCAACTAGGAGGCCAACGCCACCCCTAGCCGGCTTCCTTGCGAGCTACGGCCCCGCAGCCGCACACCTCCGAGCTCCGGCCACCGCCCGGCTCGTCGCCTCCACCATTACAGGCCGCCCCAGCGCACCACGCGGCCACCACCGCTTGCGCCACACCGCCAGCTCTCCGTAGCCGCAAACCGCGCACGAAATGGTGCTCTAGAGCGCCGTCCCGAGAAATGCCGGCGAGCCACCGCCGCGGGATTTGGTTGTCGACGGCTAACCGCCGTTCTGGATGATGTGGCATTTAGTTAGGAGCTAATCACCCGGTTAACTAATCTAGTGACACTGACAGTGGGCCCAGCCCGGCTAAATATCTTGTTAGATTTTTAACTAATCGTAATTAGTCACTGTGACACTGACATGCGGGTCCCACGGCCAGGTTTGACCGTTGTTGACTTGATGACGTCACCCTGACACAATGCTGACGCAATAAATCATTTACTGGATTTATTCTTATTCAGGAAATTCCAGAAAATGCTTCAAACTTCAACAATTCATAGAAAATTATCTACAACTCCAAATGAAATAAATTATATATGAAAAATGATCAGAAAAATCCAATCTATCCATCTGTAGCGTTTTCATGCATGTTAGAACAACTTATGGCTGCTGTTTAGGACAAATCATATAAAGGGCATTTAAACCTTCACATATGGAGTTTGAATTTGAACCTTGGGTTCAAACCAACTTCATTTAACCTTGCTGCTAGTTGCATTAGCCCAATCAACAGCATATTTCCGTGTCATGATCATGCAACCTAATGTGCATTGCATTGATTGTGTTCTTCCTTGTTTGCCGGTAATTGTCCCCTCTCGATAGACGTTGTTCCGATGTTGTGATCATTGACACCGATGAAGAACTATACTATCTTCAGAAGTGCCAGGCAAGCAAAACCCCCTTGTTCATTCCGATACAATCCCACTCTCTCGCTCCTGCTCTATTTTACTGCATTAGGACAACAACAATACAACTGTTATTTGCTGCAGTAGTTGAACCCCTTTATCCTCTGCATGACCTGTCATTGCCACAGTAAATAGATGAAACCCACTAGCATGAGTAGGAGTTGTTTGAGCCCTGATGTGCCTACTCATTCATGTTTGTTTGTCATGCCTGCTATTGCTTAGAGTTGTGTCAGGTCTGATTCATCGGGAATGAATTGGAATGTGGTGTACATGTCCTACTGTTGAGAGCTAAGTGGGTGAACACGATTTGGTAAAGGTAGCGGTGAGAGGCCATGTAGGAGTACATGGTGGGTTGTCTCATTGCAGCCATCCTCAGGAACTGAGTTCTATGTTTGTCATCCATGAACAACTACTACCACACATTGGGATCCTTAATTGACTCTCTCGACTTATTAATCAACTCGATCCCTGTCCAGGAGTTGCAACTAGTTTCTGCTGTTTGTAGGTAGTGTTAGTAGTCTACCAAGTGGCACCCGGTACAGGTGGGTTTGGGACAGACTAGGCACAGTGGCCTAGTGTACCAAGTGGCACCCGGATGGTGGGCTTGGGAACCCTGCTCACATCATTTGGGGCCGTGAGCGACACCCCGGCCGGATCTCCTTGCGGATGGAACCCGAATAGGCGATAATCCTGGACGAGAGACTTGTGTGGTTAGTCAGGTCGTGGCCGACTCCCTCGCCAGGCTTCTGCTTGAAGGTTGCCGAGATACACGAGGTGTACATGGCAGTAAGTAGCGAGAGCGTGTGTGAAGAAGTACACCCCTGCAGGGTTAATATGATCTATTCGAATAGCCGTGTCCGCGGTAAAGGACTTCTGGGTTGCCTGTGCAGTTCATAGACAAGTGAAAGTGGATACTCTAAAATACGCAAGATAAGCGTGAGTGCTATGGATGGCGTTCTCGTAGGGAGACGGGAGCGGATCCATAGTGGTGTATTGATATGGTGAATATGTGGACTCGTGTGGGCCACCTCAAAGAGTTACATTGCAGTCGTAGTTCAGGATAGCCACCGAGTCAAAGCTGGCTTGCTGCAGTTAAACTCCACCACCCCTTTATTGATACTGATGCATATGTAGATAGTTCTGATGTAAGTCTTGCTGGGTACATTTGTACTCACGTTTGCCTATTTTATGTTTTTGTAGAGAGACTTCAGTCTCACTAGTAGTACCGCGTGGACTTCGACCTTTAGCTTGTTACCTCAGCTACGATCTTGTGCCCTCGGCAGGATCTAATAGACAGTCAGGCTTCTCAGCCTTTTTTCATTTGTAGTTGTCTGTACTCAGACATGTTAAGCTTCTGCATGTGCTTTGACTTGTATGCTCTGATTGTTGGGTCATGAGACCCATGTTTGTAATATCTCGCTCCTCGGAGCCTATTGAATAAATACTTGAGTTGTAGAGTCATGTTGTGATGCCATGTTGTATCTGCACATATCGAGCATATTGTGTGTATGTTATTGAAATGCTTGTTATGTGTGGGATCTGAATATCTAGTTGTTTATCCTTAGTAGCCTCTCTTACCGGGAAATGTCTCCTACTGCTTCCACTGAGCCATGGTAGCTTGCTACTGCTCCAAAACAGTTAGGCTGGCCGGCATGTGTCCTTCTTCATTCCAGTGTCTGTCCCTTTGGGGAAATGTCACGCGATGAATACCGGAGTCTTGTTAGCCCGCTACAGCCCGGTTCACCAGAGTCCTGCTAGCCCAGTGTTACAACCTGGATTCACTCGCTGATGACTGACACGTTCGATGCTGGGCATGGATGCCTGTCCCTGTAAGTTTGTGCCACTTTGGGTTTACGACTAGCCATGTCAGCCCGGGCTCCTTATCATATGGATGCTAGCGACACTATCATATACGTGTGCCAAAAGACGCAAACGGTCCCGGGCAAAGGTAAGGCGACACCCGTGGGGATACCATGCATGAGGCCGCAAAGTGATATGAGGTGTTACATGCTAGATCGATGTGGCATTGAGTCGGGGTCCTGACAGCTTTGGTATCAGAGCTTGACTGCCTATAGGATTACCAAGCCAAACTGGTCGAAGTTGAGTCTAGAAAATCTTTAGTTATATAAGGGAATTGATTGTGGGATGGAACGTAAGGCTCTTTTTACTCCTTTACCTCATGCCCTTCTGATCTGAGTCATCTTACCTTCCTACGGGGTTAAGGAACTAGGCTTTCTCTTCTTTCTATCAGGATCACGTGTTACTAATCCGTAGACTTATAGGATTGACGGTTTTAAGTCTCAGTTCAATTCCTACTATCTCCGTGTGTTGACAATTGATCTCGGAACCTTGATATTGTGATGCTAAGTGGTTATGCCACTATTTTACATGATGTCTCAAATCTTTTCTGAGCATTTACAGCCGTTATGCTGTCCGAGTCATCCCAGGTTTCTAAACAATCCGATGCATTTGCAAAATCCTTTCCCTCTGGTTTCGATATTCCTTTAGGCCAGGTTAATCACACCAATTTTTGAGTTGAGGTATTCTATTGCCTAGACATATATGTTGAAATTATTATTATGACCTTAGGTGTCTTAGGGGATCATCTAGTAATCTAGCCATGTTTTGTGTTCCCAGTGTGATGATTCTGGCCATTATTCTCGAAAGCATCCCGTGATGCCACTTAGTAGTAGGTATTCTATTCCTGGATTATTGAACCCGAGATTCACCCTACTTGCCTCATGTTCATAGTGTTTTCTAGTTCCTTTAGGATATTAGCAACCTTTGCATTAGTCCTCGAGGTTCGTGGTATATCCTTCTTCCAAATACCATGAACTGCTCATGGCAGAAGTTCCGTTGAACCGAAAGATCACAACCAGAGTGCTCTCGATGAGTTCTCCATTCTATATCGTGACTCTGCCAGCTCAACCTTTTGCATGGGTTATCCGGAAGAAATATGTTGAACTCGTTCGACATGCTAATCTATGCATCCACAACTCAGAAAATCATATGTTCTTTTGAGTTGTCCCTCTTTAGTTGTCTTCTAACCCTCGTCTATCAATTGATAGTCAAGAGTATGCGTGCATTCGTTCATCGATGCCTATTACTCTTGTGGTCCGTCAAGCCATTCTAATCTGGAATGACTAGGAGAAACAAACTCCAGTACCTCATCCATATCCAGGATTGGGTCGAAATAGTTGTGCTCCGCAGATCAAAATGCCAACCCAGCTTTTGATTCTGTTCTACCCTAAATTATTACCGTCTTTATGTCAGGATTTTCATGAGAATTGCACCGGCTCTTGTGAATTCTTGACGTAGTGATACTTCTCGCCATCATTACTCATTCCTTGGTTCCGTGTTGTCGCAACCGGAATGCCGACAAGTGAATCGTGATGTGTGAAATCTATATGCCTAGCAACTCCATTGCTTGGTAGTTAAATGGACAACAACCTCATTCTTAGTGTGATGATTATTGAATCATCATTCAAAGATAGATTGTGCTACCTAGTCCTTATTTCTGGTGCACTCCTCTATCAATGAGTTAGGATTGTGCCAGTCCCTCGCTCTTGTGATCATATCGTCTTGCCCTGAAAACCAAGGTTGTTCTCGAGCTTAGTAACATATCGATGGTTTGTGATTTTCCGAATATCTTCTCGGAAGTATTACCAGGTTGTCACCTGACCGCTATGTTGAGTTCGTGATCAAGATGGTTTCTTGTAAACCACCCCTTCTCCAAGAATCTGTGTGGGATACCCCTGAGCTAGTTGGTCAAGCTAAACAACAACTTGGAGAGTTGGAAGATAAAAGCTTGTCCGACTTAGTTCATGTTAAGGGATATCTTTCTCTCTCTCTCTCTATGTGTGTGTGTGTTTAAGAAAGATGATATCTTCATCAATTGGTCCCTGTGATCAGTTGTTGGACCTATTGTCTTACCCCATCTTTGATTTGAGTATGGGCTATCGTCAAATCAAATCAGAACCAACGATGTTCATAATGTTGTCTTACTCGTGGTTGATCCCTCGAGCATACATCGTTATATTTTTTTGGTCTGACCAAAGCTATCCCCGTGTTCACATGATGGTGGAAGTCCAGTGATATGGAAATTCCAATGAGTTGCTGTTGAGTCCATCAGCAACATTTTGTCTCCCCCATGATTCATGTTGAACATCAACCTAGTGTTGAAAATTTTGTAAGCAATGTCTTCGTGTTCCGTTCATGAAGCTTATGCTTGGATGGAAGAAGTGACTTCCTCAAATTCATGTGCATTTGGTGCAAGTTGCCGCCGTGAGTTCGAGACAGATTGTTTTGTTTTCCCTGGAATCATCCCAGGTCAGTCATGCATGTGCGAAGTATGCTATGGTTTGACAGGCTCGCTACCTCCATTCTATATGTGTCCCTAGCACACCAAGCCATTGATTGACTTGTTCAAGATAAAGGAGTCTGTTCTAAGGTAAAATCTTTGGACTTCCACGCGTGGAGACTCCGATATCATTGATGATGGTTGTTGGGGAACGTAGCAGAAATTCAAAAAATTTCCTACGAATCACCAAGATCTATCTATGGAGAGACCAGCAACGAGTAGAAAGGGGAAGGAGAGTGCATCTACATACCCTTGTAGATCGCTAAGCGGAAGCGTTCAAGTGAACGGGGTTGATGAAGACGTACTCGTCATGATTCAGATCACCGATGATCCTAGTGCCGAACGGACGGCACCTCCGCGTTCAACACACGTACAGCTCGACGATGTCTCCCACGCCTTGATCCAGCAAGGAGAGAGGGAGAGGTGGAGGAAGACTCCATCCAGCAGCAGCACAACGGCGTGGTGGTGATGGAGGAGCGTGGCAATCCTGCAGGGCTTCGCCAAGCACCTACGAGAGAGGAGGAGGTGTCACGGGAGGGAGGGAGGCGCCAAGGGCTCAGGTATGGATGCCCTCCCTCCCCTCCACTATATATAGGGGCAGGGGAGAGGGGGAGGCGCAGCCTTGCCCCTTCCTCCAAGGAAGGGGTGCGGCTAAGAGAGGGGGAGGAGTCCATCCTCCCCAAGGCACCTCGGAGGTGCCTTCCCCTTTTAGGACTCTCCCCTTTTTCCTATATCTTGGCGCATGGGCCTCTAGGGGCTGGTGCCCTTGGCCCATGTAGGCCAAGGCGCACCCCCTACAGCCCATGTGGCCCCCCGGGGCAGGTGGCCCCACCCGGTGGGCCCCCGGGACCCTTCCGGTGGTCCCGGTACAATACCGATGACCCCGAAACTTGTCCCGATGGCCGAAACAGGACTTCCTATATATAAATCTTTACCTCCGGACCATTCCGGAACTCCTCGTGACGTCCGGGATCTCATCCGGGACTCCGAACAACATTCGGTAACCACATACAAGCTTCCTTTATAACCCTAGCGTCATCGAACCTTAAGTGTGTAGACCCTACGGGTTCGGGAGACATGCAGACATGACCGAGACGTTCTCCGGTCAATAACCAACAGCGGGATCTGGATAACCATGTTGGCTCCCACATGTTCCACGATGATATCATCGGATGAACCATGATGTCAAGGACTTAATCAATCCCGTATTCAATTCCCTTTGTCTAGCGATATTTTACTTGCCCGAGATTCGATCGTCGGTATCCAATACCTTGTTCAATCTCGTTACCGGCAAGTCACTTTACTCGTTCCGTAACACATCATCCCGTGATCAACTCCTTGGTCACATTGCGCATGTGATGATGTCCTACCGAGTGGGCCCAGAGATACCTCTCCGTTTACACGGAGTGACAAATCCCAGTCTCGATCCGCATAAAACAATAGATACTTTCGGAGATACCTGTAGTGCACCTTTATAGTCACCCAGTTATGTTGTGACGTTTGATACACCCAAAGCACTCCTATGGTATCCAGGAGTTACACGATCTCATGGTCAAAGGAAGATATACTTGACATTGGCAAAGCTCTAGCAAATGAACTACACGATCTTTTGTGCTAGTCTTAGGATTGGGTCTTGTCCATCACATCATTCTCCTAATGATGTGATCCCGTTATCAACGACATCCAATGTCCATAGCCAGGAAACCATGACTATCTGTTGATCACAACGAGCTAGTCAACTAGAGGCTCACTAGGGACATATTGTGGTCTATGTATTCACACGTGTATTACGATTTCCGGATAATACAGTTAAAGCATGAATAAAAGACTATTATCATGAACAAAGAAATATAATAATAACTTATTTATTATTGCCTCTAGGGTATATTTCCAACAGTCTCCCACTTGCACTAGAGTCAATAATCTAGTTCACATCGCCATGTGATTAACACTCACAGGTCACATCGCCATGTGACTAATACCCAAGAGTTTACTAGAGTCAGTAGTCTAGTTCACATCACTATGTGATTGACACTCAATGAGTTTTATGTTTGATCATGTTGCTTGTGAGAGAGGTTTTAGTCAACGGGTCTGAACCTTTCAGATCCGTGTGTGCTTTACAAATCTCTATGTCATCTCCTAGATGCAGCTACCACGCTCTATTTGGAGCTATTCCAAATAACTGTTCTACTTGGAGCTATTCTAAATTGTTGCTCCATTATATGTATCCGGTATCTCTACTTAGAGCTATCTGGATAGGTGTTAAGCTTGCATCGACGTAACCTTTACGACGAACTCTTTTACCACCTCCATAATCGAGAAAATTCCTTAGTCCACTAGTTACTAAGGATAACTTTGACCGCTGTCCTATGATCCATTCTTGGATCACTCTTGTACCCTTTGACTGACTCATGGCAAGGCACACTTCAGGTGCGGTACACAGCATAGCATACTGAAGTGCCTACGTCTTAAGCATAGGGGACGACCTTCGTCCTTTCTCTCTATTCTGCCGTGGTCGAGCTTTAAGTCTTAACTTCGTACCTTACAATTCAGGCAAGAACTTCTTCTTTGACTGATCCATCTTGAACACCTTCAAGATCATGTTAAGGTATGTGCTCATTTGAAAGTATTATTAAGCATTTTGATCTATCCTTATAGATCTTGATGCTCAATGTTCAAGTAGCTTAATCCAGGCTTTCCATTGAAAAACACCTTTCAAATAACCCTATATGCTTTCTAGAAATTCTACATCATCTCTGATCATCAATATGTCAACAACATATACTCATCAGAAATTCTATAGTGCTCCCACTCACTTCTTTGGAAATACAAGTTTCTCATAAACTTTGTACAAACCCAAAATTTTGATCATCATCAAAGCAAACATTCCAACTCCGAGATGCTCACTCCAGTCCTTAGAAGGATTGCTGGAGCTTTGCATACTTATTAGCATCTTTCGGGATTGACAAAACCTTCCGGTTGTATCACATACAACCTTTCCTCATTAAAATCGTCAAGGAAACAATGTTTTCACATCCTATCTGCAAGATTTCATAAATAATGCAGTAATCGCTAATATAATTCCAACAGACTCTTAGCATCGCTAGAGTGAGAAAATCTCATCGTAGTCAACTCCTTGAACTTGTCAGAAAACATCTTAACGACAAGTCGAGCTTTCTTAATGGTGACACTTACCATCATTGTCCGTCTTCCTTTTGAAATCCATCTGTACTCATTAGCCTTACGACCATCGAGCCGTTCTGCCAAAGTCTACACTTTGTTTTCATACATGGATCCTCTCTCGGATTTTATGGCCTCAAGCCATTTATCGGAATCCGGGCCCACCATCGCTTCTCCATAGCTCGTAGGTTCATTGTTGTCTAGCAACATGACCTTCAAGACAGGATTACCGTACCACTCTGAAGTAGTACGTATCCTTGTCACCCTACGAGGTACGGCAGTGATTTGATCCGAAACTTCATGATCAATATCATAAGCTTCCACTTCAATTGGTGTAGGTGCCACGGGAACAACTTCCTGTGCCCTGCTACACACTGGTTGAAGTGATGGTTCAATAACCTCATCAAGTCTCCACCATCCTCCCACTCAACTCTTTCGAGAGAAACCTTTCCTCGAGAAAGGACCTGATTCTAGAAACAATTCATATTGCTTTCGGATCTGAATTAGGAGGTATACCCAACTGTTTTGGGTGTCCTATGAAGATGTATTTTATCCGCTTTGGGTTTGAGCTTAATCCTGAAACTTTTTCACATAAGCGTCGCAGCCCCAAACCTTTAAGAAACGACAACTTAGGTTTCTCTAAACCATAATTCATACGGTGTCATCTCATCGGAATTACGTGGTGCCCTATTTAAAGTGAATGTGGTTGTCTCTAATGCCTAACCCATGAACGATAGTGGTAATTCGATAAGAGACATCATGGTACGCACCATATCCAATAGGGTGCAACTATGATGTTCGGACACACCATCACACTATGGTGTTCCAGGCGGTATTAATTGCGAAACAATTTCCACAATGTCTTAATTGTGTGCCAAAACTCGTAACTCAGATATTCATCTCTATGATCATATCATAGACATTTTATCCTCTTGTCACAATGATCTTCTACTTCACTCTGAAATTACTTGAACCATTCAATAATTCAGACTTGTGTTTCATCAAGTAAATATTCTCAACATCTACTCGAATCATCTGTGAAGTAAGATCATAACGATATTCACTGCATGCCTCAGCACTCATTGGATTGGACACATCAAAATGTGTTACTTGCAACAAGTTGCTATCTTGTTCCATCTTACTGAAAACGAGGCTTTTCAGTCATCTTGCCCATGTGGTATGATTTGCATATCTCAAGTGATTCAAAATCAAGTGAGTCCAAACGGTCCATTTGCATGGAGTTTCTTCATGCATATACACCAATAGACATGGTTTGCATGTCTCAAACTTTTCAAAAATGAGTGAGTCCAAAGATCCATCAACATGGAGCTTCTTCATGCATTTTATACCGATATGACTTACGTGGCAGTGCCACAAACAGGTGGTACTATCATTACTATCTTTTGGCATGAACATGTGTATCACTACGATCGAGATTTCAATGAACCATTCATTTTAGGTGCAAGACCATTGAAGGTATTATTCAAATAAATAGAGTAACCATTATTCTCTTTAAATGAATAACCGTATTGCGATAGACATAATCCAATCATGTCTATGCTCAACGCAAACACCAAATCTCGATGGTAGAGGGAGCGTGCGATGCTTGATCATATCAACATTGGAAACACTTCCAACACATATCGTCAGCTCACCTTTAGCTAGTCTCCGTTTATGCCGTAGCTTTTATTTCGAGTTACTAATACTTAGCAACCGAACCGGTATCCAATACCCTGGTGCTACTAGGAGTACTAGTAAAGTACACATTAACATAATGTATATCCAATATACTTCTATCGACCTTGCCAGCCTTCTCATCTACCAAGTATCTAGGGTAATGCTGCTCCAGTGGTTGTTCCCCTTATTACAGAAGCACTTAGTCTCGGGTTTGGGTTCAACCTTGGGTTTCTTCACTAGAGCAGCAGCTGAATTGCCGTTTCATGAAGTATCCCTTTGTTCCCTTGCCCTTCTTGAAACTAGTGGTTTCACCAACCATCAACAATTGATGCTCCTTCTTGATTTCTACTTTCGCGGTGTCAAACATCACGAATATTTCAAGGATCATCATATCTATCCCTGATATGTTATAGTTCATCACGAAGCTCTAGCAGCTTGGTGGCAATGACTTTGGGGAAACATCACTATCTCATCTGGAGGATTAACTCCCACTCGATTCAAGTGATTGTTGCACTCAGACAATCTGAGCACAAGCTCAACGATTGAGCTTTTCTCCATTAGTTTCCAGGCTAAGAAAATCGTCGGAGGTCTCATACCTCTTGACGTGGGCACGAGCCTGAAATCCCAATTTCAGCCCTCGAAACATCTCATATGTTCCACGACGTTTCGAAAACGTCTTTGGTGCCTCTACTTAAACCATTTAACTGAACTATCGTAGTTATCAAAACATGTATGTTCGATGTTCGAAACATCCACAAACAACGTTTGGGGTTCAGCACACTGAGCGGTGCATTAAGGACATAAGCTTTCTACTGATCGCATAATCGCTACTATCAACTTTCAACTATAATTTTCTCTAGGAAATATCTAAACAGTAGAACTATAGCGCGAGCTACGACATAATTTGCACAAGGTCTTTTGACTATGTTCAGGATAATTAAGTTCATCTTATGAACTCCCACTTAGATAGACATCCCTCTGGTCATCTAAGTGATCACATGATCCGAGTCAACTAGGCCGTGTCCGATCATCACATGAGACGGACTAGTCATCATCGGTGAACATCTTCATGTTGGTCGTATCTACTATACGACTCATGCTCGACCTTTCGGTCTCCGTGTTCCGAGGCCATGTCTGCACATGCTAGGCTCGTCAAGTTAACCCTAAGTGTTTTCGCTGTGTAAAACTGTCTTACACCCGTTGTATGTGAACGTAAGAATCCATCACACCCGATCATCACGTGGTGCTTAGAAGCGACGAACTATAGCAACGGTGCACAGTTAGGGGAGAACACTTCTTGAAATTTTGTAAGGGATCATCTTATTTACTACCGTCGTCCTAAGTAAACAAGATGCATAATCATAATAAACATCACATGCAATTATATAGTTGTGACATGATATGGCCAATATCATATAGCTCCATTGATCTTCATCTTCGGGGCTCCATGATCATCTTGTCACCGGCATGACACCATGATCTCCATCATCATGATCTCCATCATCGTGTCTTCATGAAGTTGTCACGCCAACGACTACTTCTACTTCTATGACTAACGCGTTTAGCAATAAAGTAAAGTAAGTTACATGGCGTTCTTCAATGACACGCAGGTCATACAAAAAATAAAGACAACTCCTATGGCTCCTGCCGGTTGTCATACTCATCGACATGCAAGTCGTGAATCCTATTACAAGAACATGATCAATCTCATACATCACATATATCATTCATCACATCCTTTTGGCCATATCACATCACATAGCATACCCTGCAAAAACAAGTTAGACGTCCTCTAATTGTTGTTGCATGTTTTACGTGGCTGCTATGGGTTTCTAGCAAGAACGTTTCTTACCTACGCAAGACCACAATGTGATATGCCAATTGCTATTTACCCTTCATAAGGACCCTTTTCATCGAATCCGTTCCGACTAAAGTGGGAGAGACTGGCACCCGCTAGCCACCTTATGCACCAAGTGCATGTCAATCGGTGGAAGCTGTCTCACGTAAGAGTACGTGTAAGGTCGGTCCGGGCCGCTTCATCCCACAATACCGTCGATACAAGATTGGACTAGTAACGGTAAGCATATTGAACAACGTCAACGCCCACAACTACTTTGTGTTCTACTCGTGCAAAGAATCTACGCAATAGACCTAGCTCTGATACCACTGTTGGGGAACGTAGCAGAAATTCAAAAATTTTCCTACGAATCACCAAGATCTATCTATGGAGAGACCAGCAACGAGTAGAAAGGGGAAGGAGAGTGCATCTACATACCCTTGTAGATCGCTAAGCGGAAGCGTTCAAGTGAACGGGGTTGATGGAGTCGTACTCGTCGTGATTCAGATCACCGATGATCCTAGTGCCGAACGGACGGCACCTCCGCGTTCAACACACGTACAGCTCGACGATGTCTCCCACGCCTTGATCCAGCAAGGAGAGAGGGAGAGGTTGAGGAAGACTCCATCCAGCAGCAGCACAACGGCGTGGTGGTGATGGAGGAGCGTGGCAATCCTGCAGGGCTTCGCCAAGCACCTACGGGAGAGGAGGAGGTGTCACGGGAGGGAGGGAGGCGCCAAGGGCTCAGGTATGGATGCCCTCCCTCCCCTCCACTATATATAGGGGCAGGGGAGAGGGGGGAGGCGCAGCCTTGCCCCTTCCTCCAAGGAAGGGGTGCGGCTAAGAGAGGGGGGAGGAGTCCATCCTCCCCAAGGCACCTCGAAGGTGCCTTCCCCTTTTAGGACTCTCCCCTTTTTCCTATATCTTGGCGCATGGGCCTCTAGGGGCTGGTGCCCTTGGACCATGTAGGCCAAGGCGCACCCCCTACAGCCCATGTGGCCCCCCGGGGCAGGTGGCCCCACCCGATGGGCCCCCGGGACCCTTCCGGTGGTCCCGGTACAATACCGATGACCCCGAAACTTGTCCCGATGGCCGAAACAGGACTTCCTATATATAAATCTTTACCTCCGGACCATTCTGGAGCTCCTCGTGACGTCCGGGATCTCATCCGGGACTCCGAACAACATTCGGTAACCACATACAAGCTTCCTTTATAACCCTAGCGTCATCGAACCTTAAGTGTGTAGACCCTACGGGTTCGGGAGACATGCAGACATGACCGAGACGTTCTCCGGTCAATAACCAACAGCGGGATCTGGATACCCATGTTGGCTCCCACATGTTCCACGATGATCTCATCGGATGAACCACGATGTCAAGGACTTAATCAATCCCGTATTCAATTCCCTTTGTCTAGCGGTATTTTACTTGCCCGAGATTCGATCGTCGGTATCCAATACCTTGTTCAATCTCGTTACCGGCAAGTCACTTTACTCGTTCCGTAACACATCATCCCGTGATCAACTCCTTGGTTACATTGCACATGTGATGATGTCCTACCGAGTGGGCCCAGAGATACCTCTCCGTTTACACGGAGTGACAAATCCCAGTCTCGATCCGCATAAAACAATAGATACTTTCGGAGATACCTGTAGTGCACCTTTATAGTCACCCAGTTACGTTGTGACGTTTGATACACCAAAAGCACTCCTATGGTATCCAGGAGTTACACGATCTCATGGTCAAAGGAAGAGATACTTGACATTGGCAAAGCTCTAGCAAATGAACTACACGATCTTTTGTGCTAGTCTTAGGATTGGGTCTTGTCCATCACATCATTCTCCTAATGATGTGATCCCGTTATCAACGACATCCAATGTCCATAGCCAGGAAACCATGACTATATGTTGATCACAACGAGCTAGTCAACTAGAGGCTCACTAGGGACATATTGTGGTCTATGTATTCACACGTGTATTACGATTTCCGGATAATACAGTTAAAGCATGAATAAAAGACTATTATCATGAACAAAGAAATA
The DNA here is from genome assembly GCF_018294505.1 of Triticum aestivum. Classification (NCBI taxonomy): domain Eukaryota; kingdom Viridiplantae; phylum Streptophyta; class Magnoliopsida; order Poales; family Poaceae; genus Triticum; species Triticum aestivum. The sequence goes on along the minus strand of NC_057795.1, from coordinate 392,944,725 downwards.
TAATAATAACTTATTTATTATTGCCTCTAGGGCATATTTCCAACAATGGTTCCCTGCCAGAACTCGGTAGTGTTTTATTATAAGACTACTGTGTGGTCATGCTTGTCTGGGACAGCGTGTTCACATGATTTTAGCAGAACCAGCTCATGTTTTGGAGCTTACTACCGTAGTTCATTCCCCGAGAATCTCGCAATGTCATCTCGTCTATTTGTGTTGCAAACTTTCATTTTTCTTTCTAGACTCGATGAGTCTGGATTGTTCTGACACCAACCAGATATGAATCTCAGGCAGATATGATGGTTGGAACATTCTCGACATTTGCATTTTGTTCCTAGCTTGCACCGCCTTGTGCCAATCCCCCTTGGACTGCCCTTCTCAGCAATTGTTGTTCAGGATCATCTTCAGAAGTGGTCCTACCATGGGTCCCATCCATTTCCGATGATAAGCAAAATCATCCATCGCGTTGTCTTCAACAAGGTAGTCCACATCATCCATTCTAGCCCGAGTATGTCGTTCTCTCCAACTTCGTCAAACAATCATTTGTGAATTGCCATAGGCTGGTATAGAGAGTTTCAATGATCTAGGTATCCAAAGTAATTCTTTTTGCCACTTAAGGGAAATTCTACGAGTCACCTTCCCCAAGGTGCCCATTGTGGAATCATGGCAATTTTTCCTTGCTACTATGAAACCCCCGTCAAACTGTCCTTCCACCCTTTCTAGGGTGTGTTTTGCCTCTCAGATCAAGAGATGCCCTACATCTCATTCCGTGAGTTGATCCTGTGATCATTAAGATGATCCATCATTGTAAAGTTGTCTCTGTCCTCATGTTTGATGAAGATCTCGAAAGCAGAGTTGTCAAGACCAACATGATGCAAGGAATCAACATTCTTATGACGTGCAATCTGGATCCTGAAGATTGTGTTAGTTTGCGTCCCCCTTCCATCTTACCCTACGCTTGAATCTCGGGACGAGATTCTTGTTTAGTAGGGGTGAGTTGTCACAGCCCTAGAATAATGTTTGTAATTAGTGGCATTGCATCCATGCATCATGTCTAAATTCTGAAAGTTGAACTGAGGAAATTTGAAAGCCTCAAAAATACAATTAAAAGAAGGGTAAATAACCCTGGAAAATGCATCCAATGTTTCCAGAATGCACTTCAATGATGTTTGATATTTTTTACAAGGGTTCTGACCCAAACCAAAAATATGGAACATTTTTGAGGAATTATTTTGGCCATTTGGATTTAAATCAATAAGTATTTAAGTTGGATTTAATTCTCCTATAAAAGATTTATAAGTCCAACAATTCTGAAAATTTGTGAATGACTTTGAATACTTTGTATCAAGCCACATAAATATTTTCAGAAGCTACTAAAATGATTTGATTTTTAAATCGAATCAAAACAAACTTCAGGAAATAGAAAACAAAAAGAAATAGGAAAAATCAGAAAGGAGAAGGGAGAAGCTACCTGGGCCTTACCTGGCGGCCCAGCAATCGGCCCAGCCGACTGGCTCTGCCAGTCATCCCCTTCCTCCCGCCAGTGTGCACTGTGCATGGCGCACACAGAGGAGGCGAGGGCCACCTCCTACTTCGCGCAGGAGGATTGTCCTCCTTCCTGACCCCACTTCTGGAGATGCCCAGAGCCCCCTGGACCCCCTCGCTCTCTCCCTCTCCCTCGTTCCCCTCCTCTATCTCGTTCTCTCACGCACACCCGAACGCGTCGTCGCCACCCGCCACCGCTTGCTGTCGTTGCGTCCACCGGCCACCCCTTGTGCTAAAAGCCATCCCAGAAGCTCCGCCTCACCGCGCTCCTTCGCCTCATCGACTGAAGGGACCCCGGGAGGTCGACAGCATCGCCAGGATCGCCATCTTCGCCGCCTACTGCCGCACCTCACCGTCGTCGATTCACGGGCTCCAGTGCGTCCCTAATCCAACCGACCTACCCAACTGACCCGTCGTGAGCCCCTGAGCATCTTCCCTCTCCCCTTTTGCTCGCTTCCGTGCCGTAGCATCATTCCTCGCCGTGACCGAAGCCGCCCTCCATCATGGCCATTGTTCCTGCAGCGACCATGCTTCTCCGCTCGGATCCGCGCACCCCGCAGGCTCCTGGAGCAACCATGAGGCCAACGCCACCCCTAGTCGTCTTCCTTGCAAGTTGCGGCCCCACAGCCGCACACCTCCGAGCTCCGGCCGCCGCCCGGCTCGTCGCCTCCGCCATTACAGGCCGCCCCAGCGCACCACACGGCCACCACCGCTTGCGCCACACTGCCAGCTCTCCATAGCCGCAAACCGCGCACGAAATGGTGCTCTACAGCGCCGTCCCGAGCAATGCCAGGGAGCCACCACCGCGGGATTTGGTCGTCGATGGCTAACCGTCGTTCTGGATGACATGGCACTTAGTTAGGAGCTAATCACCCGGTTAACTAATCCAGTGACACTGACAGTGGGCCCAGCCGGCTAAATATCTTGTTATATTTTTAACTAATCGTAATTAGTCACTGTGACACTGACATGCGGGTCTCACGGCTAGGTTTGACCGCTGTTGACTTGATGACGTCACCCTAACGCAATGATGACGCAATAAATCATTTACTGGATTTATTCTTATTCAGGAAATTCCAGAAAATGCTTCAAACTTCAACAATTCATAGAAAATTATCTACAACTCCAAATGAAATAAATTATATATGAAAAATGATCAGAAAAATCCAATCTATCCATCTGTACCATTTTCATGCATGTTAGAACAACTTATGGCTGCTGTTTAGGACAAATAATATAAAGGGCATTTAAGACTTCACATATGGAGTTTGAATTTGAACCTTGGGTTCAAACCAACTTCATTTAACCTTGGTGCTAGTTGCATTAGCCCAATCAACAGCATATTTCCATGTCACGATCATGCATCATATTGTGCATTGCATTGATTGTGTTCTTCCTTATTTGCCAGTAATTGTCCCCTCTCGATAGACGTGGTTCCAATGCTGTGATCGTTGACACCGATGAAGAACTATACTATCTTCAGAAGTGCCAGGCAAGCAAAACCCCCTTGTTCATTTCGACACAATCCCACTCTCTCGCTCCTGCTCTATTTTACTACATTAGGACAACAACGATACAACTGTTATTTGCTGTGGTAGTTGAACCCCTTTATCCTCTGCATGACCTGTCATTGCCACAGTAAATAGATGAAACCCACTAGCATGAGTAGGAGTTGTTTGAGCCCTGATGTGCCTACTCATTCATGTTTGTTTGTCATGCCTGCTATTGCTTAGAGTTGTGTCAGGTCTGATTCATCGGGAATGAATTGGAATGTGGTGTACATGTCCTACTGTTGAGAGCTAAGTGTGTGAACACGATTTGGTAAAGGTAGCGGTGAGAGGCCATGTAGGAGTACATGGTGGGTTGTCTCATTGCAGCCGTCCTCAGGAACTGAGTTCTGTGTTTGTCATCCATGAACAACTACTACCACACATTGGGATCCTTAATTGACTCTCTCGACTTATTAATCAACTCGATCCCTGTCCAGGAGTTGCAACTAGTTTCTGGTGTTTGTAGGTAGTGTTAGTAGTCTACCAAGTGGCACCCGGTACAGGAGGGCTTGGGACAGACTAGGCACAGTGGCCTGGTGTACCAAGTGGCACCCGGATGGTGGGCTTGGGAACCCTGCTCACATCGTTTGGGGCTATGAGAGACACCCCGGCCGGATCTCCTTGCGGATGGAACCCGAATAGGCGATAAACCTGGACGAGAGACTTGTGTGGTAAGTCAGGTCGTGGCCGACTCCCTCGCCAGGCTTCCGCTTGAAGGTTGCCGAGATACACGAGGTGTACATGGCGGTAAGTGGCGAGAGCGTGTGTGAAGAAGTACACCCCTGCAGGGTTAATATGATCTATTCGAATAGCCGTGTCCACGGTAAAGGACTTCTGGGTTGCCTGTGCAGTTCATAGAAAAGTGAAAGTGGATACTCTAAAATACGCAAGATAAGCGTGAGTGCTATGGATGGCGTTCTCGTAGGGAGACGGGAGCGGATCCATAGTGGTGTATTGATATGGTGAATATGTGGACTCGTGTGCGCCACCTCAAAGAGTTACATTGTAGTCGTAGTTCAGGATAGCCACCGAGTCAAAGCTGGCTTGCTACAGTTAAACTCCACCACCCCTTTATTGATACTGATGCATATGTAGATAGTTCTCATGTAAGTCTTGCTGGGTACATTTGTACTCACGTTTGCCTATTTTATGTTTTTGTAGAGAGACTTCAGTCTCACTAGTAGTACCGCTTGGACTTCGACCTTTAGCTTGTTACCTCAGCTACGATCTTGTGCCCTCGGCAGGATCTAATAGACAGTCAGGCTTCTCAGCCCTTTTTCATTTGTAGTTGTCTGTACTCAGACATGTTAAGCTTCCGCATGTGCTTTGACTTGTATGCTCTGATTGTTGGGTCATGAGACCCATGTTTGTAATATCTCGCTCCTCGGAGCCTATTGAATAAATACTTGAGTTGTAGAGTCATGTTTTGATGCCATGTGTATTTGCACATATCGAGCATATTGTGTGTATGTTATTGAAATGCTTGGTATGTGTGGGATCTGACTATCTAGTTGTTTATCCTTAGTAGCCTCTCTTACCGGGAAATGTCTCCTAGTGCTTCCACTGAGCCATGGTAGCTTGCTACTGCTCCGGAACACTTAGGCTGGCCGGCATGTGTCCTTCTTCGTTCCTGTGTCTGTCCCTTCGGGGAAATGTCACGCGATGAATACCGGAGTCTTGTTAGCCCGCTACAGCCCGGTTCACCGGAGTCCTGCTAGCCCAGTGCTACAACCTGGATTCACTCACTGATGACTGACACATTCGATGTTGGGTCATGGATGCCTGTCCCTGTAAGTTTGTGCCAATTTGGGTTTACGACTAGCCATGTCAGCCCGGGCTCCTTATCATATGGATGCTAGCGACACTATCATATACGTGTGCCAAAAGGCGCAAACGGTCCCGGGCAAAGGTACGACGACACCCGTGGGGATACTGTGCGTGAGGCCGCAAAGTGATATGAGGTGTTACATGCTAGATCGATGTGGCATTGAGTCGGGGTCCTGACAATACTGTCCGACGGCGGATCAAAGTCATGTCCGTCGTGACTGTTCGGCGCACCTATCATGGGCGCAAACCTGCCGAAGATCAAGTCTCCGCGGATATCGGCAGTGTAGTTTAAGCTTCCAAACCTGACCTGATGGCCAGGGGCGTAGCTATCGATCTGCTCCAGATGGCCAAGCGAGTTGGCCCGCAGTACGAAGCCGTCGGATACGAATATCTGTCCAAGAAGGAAAACCTCCCCTGTACCGCATCATTAAAGATGATCGAAGGGGCCATCAAGCCTTACAGCTACGACACAGTGGAACTCTCAATGAAAGCACCAATGTCGGTGTCAAAACTGGCGGATCTCGGGTAGGGGGTCCCGAACTATGCGTATAAGGCTAATGGTAACAGGAGGTAGGGGACACAATGTTTTACCCAGGTTCGGGCCCTCTCAATGGAGGTAATACCCTACTTCCTGCTTGATTGATCTTGATGATATGAGTATTACAAGAGTTGATCTACCACGAGATCGTAGAGGCTAAACCCTAGAAGCTAGCCTATGGTATGATTGTTGTGGTCCTATGGACTAAACCCTCCGGTTTATATAGACACCGGAGGAGACTAGGGTTACCCAGAGTCGGTTACAAAGAAGGAGATCTAACATCCAAATCGCCAAGCTTGCCTTCCATGCAAAGGAGAGTCCCATCCGGACACGGGACGAAGTCTTGAGTCTTGTATCTACATAGTCCAACAATCCAACCAAAGTATATAGCCGGCTGTCCGGATACCCCCTAATCCAGGACTCCCTCACCCTCTAGCCAGCGGACTCCGTGTCCGCGCCCAGAACCCTCGACATCACCGTCAGCTTCTTCAACAACGGGAAGACCCTCCGCGCAACTTTTCCAAGTTGCGCGGAGGCTCGGAGGTTACAACCAATGGGTGCGCTCGCGCGCCCCCACTGGAAGCAAGTCGCGCCGGCTGCGGTCCGCGGCCGGTTGTCACCAACATGTACTGCTTCATCAACACCCGCTAAAACCCTCCGCGCAACTTTTCCAAGTTTCTCGGAGGCTCAGAGGCTACTGACGGGGGGAGGAACCCCGGGAAGGCCCAAGATGGCAAACAACGCTTCGAAAACATCAGAGCCAGCAACACCCCTCAATTCGGCTCGTACTTGGCCGAACTCACCATCCAACCCGGCCAAGTCCCTCAACACGGCCGAACTCACCATCCCGGCCGCCCGGCCGGGTCCCTGTCCGGCTGCTCCAGCCGGCCTGCTATGCGAAGTCAATTGCGACATCACATCTGATGCGACACCGACAAGACGGCCATATCATGACCACTATTGCTGATTAAGCATACACTATTCACTCGTCATACGCGACATCATGTACAGTGCTACTTCTCTCTGGGCACTATTGTATAAAGTGACCCAGGGGAGGCACTTTCTTGGAGAAGAGGTCGCTCACTTGGCCAAGAAGGCACAAACTTGACCAAGGTAGCAAGCCACACTACAAAGTCAACATCCATCCATCCATCCTGGACTCACTCACACATACAAGCTAGCTAGCAAGCAAGCTAGCTAGCCATCCATCCATTCGTCCACATACATGTGTGCTCACCCAGAGCCTTTGGCTCCCACGCCACACGACCACATATGCATAAGGCACTCTACTACCTTCTGTAATACAGCTCTAGGAGCACTTTGTACTGCCAGACATGTATGCTAAATATATATTCAGACATGCAGGAGTAGGAGTATTATCTCTCCGGAGAGCTCCGAACCAGGGTAAACCACAGCGTGTTGTTTCCTCAATCCCGTCCCTAGATCTCCAAAGCAGTCTTACCCTCACCTCAAGCCACCTCCTGGCATCTATCGTCTCACAAAGTCGCCCACAAGATAACCCCGACACCCCTTCTTGTTGCTATGCATCTCCTAGATAGATCTTGCGTGAGCGTAGGAAATTTTTGAAATTGCATGCTATATTTCCGAACAGTGGAATCCGAGCCAGGCTATGCATAGATGATATGCACGAGCAGAACGCAAAGAGTTGTGAGCGGTGATTGTCATACTTCTTACCACCAATGTCTTATTTTGATTCAGCGATATTGTCGGATGAAGCGGCCTGGACCAACCTTACATGACCATGTTCATGAGACCGGTTCCACCGACAGACATGCAACTAGTTTTGCATAAAGGTGGCTGGCGAGTGTTTGTTTCTCCTACTTTAGTTGAATCGAATTTGACTGCGGCTAGTCCTTGTTGAAGGTTAAAACAACAAACTTGATAAATCATCATTGTGGTTTTGATGCGTATGTAAGAACGGTTCTTGCTAGAAGCCCGTAGCATCCACGTAAAACTTGCAACAACAAAGTAGAGGATGTCTTACTTGTTTTTGTAGGGCATCTTGTGATGTGATATGGTCAAGACATGATGTGATATACGTTATTGTATGAGATGATCATGTTTTGTAAAAGTTACTAGCAACCCGCAGGAGCCTTATGGTTGTCTCTTTATTGTATGAAATGCAAATGCCATGTAATTGCTTTACTTTATCACTATGTGTTAGCAATAGTTGTAGAAGCAATAGTTGGCGAGACGACAACGATGCTACGATGGAGATCAAGGTGTCAAGCCAGTGACAACAGAGATCATGATGGTGCTTGATGACCCACAAGTGTATGGGGTCAATTGCAGCCAGGAGGGTGTAGGGCGCCCCCCCCTACTGGGTGTGCCCCCTATCTTGTGGGCCCCTCGGGCGTCCACCGACGTACTCCTTCCTTCTATATATACCTACGTACCAAGAAAACATCAGGGGAGACCACGAAAAGCAATTTCCACCACCGTAACCTTCTGTATCCGTGAGATCCCATCTTTGAGCCTTCGCCGGCGCTCCACCAGAGGGGGAATCGACCATGGAGGGCTTCTACATCAACACCATAGCCCTTCCGATAAGTTGTGAGTAGTTTACCACAGACCTTCGGGTTCATAGTTATTAGCTAGATGGATTCTTCTCTCTCTTTGAACCTCAATACCATGTTCTCCTTGATCTTCTTGGAGATCTATTCGACGAAACTCTTTTTGCGGTGTGTTTGTCAAGATCCGATGAATTGTGGGTTTATGATCAAGTTTATCTATGAGAAATATTTGAATCTCCTCTGAATTCTTTTATGTATGATTGAGTTATCTTTGCAAGTCTCTTCGAATTATCAGTTTTGTTTGGCCTACTAGATTGATCTTTCTTGCAATGGGAGAAGTGCTTAGCTTTGGGTTCAATCTTGCGGTGTACTTTCCCAGTGACAGCAGGGGTAGCAAGGCACGTATTGTATTGTTGCCATCGAGGACAAAAAGATGGGGCTTATATTATATTGCATAAGTTTATCCCTCTAAATCATGTCATCTTTCTTAATGCGTTACTCTGTCCTTATGAACTTAATACTCTAGATGCATGCTGGATAGTGGTCGATGTGTGGAGTAATAGCAGTAGATGCAGGCAGGAGTCGGTCTACTTGTCATGGACGTGATGCCTATATACATGATCATGCCAAGATAATCTCATAATTATTCGCTTTTCTATCAATTGCTTGATAGTAATTTGTTCACCCACCATAATACTTATGCTATCTCGAGAGAAGCCACTAGTGAAACCTATGGCCCCCGGGTCTATCTTTTATCATATAAGCTTACAATCTATTTTATTTGCATCTTTACTTTTCCAATCTATATTATAAAATACCAAAAATATATTTATCTTGTCATACTATCTCTATCAGATCTCACTTTTGCAAGTGGCCATGAAGGAATTGACAACCCCTTTATTGTGTTGGTTGCCAGTTCTTTGTTTGTTTGTGTAGGTGCATGGGACTTGTGAGGAGTCTCCTACTGGATTGATACCTTGGTTCTCAAAAACCTAGGGAAATACTTACGCTACTGTGCTGCATCACCCTTTCCTCTTCAAAGAAAACCAACGCAAGCTCAAGATGTAGCAGTAACGGAGTAGTTTGATAGCAGGATAATTTGCGACGAGCAAGTAACAATAGTAGTAACAAAAGTGCAGCAAGGTAGCCCAATCCTTTTGAGGCAAAGGACAGGTCAAAACGGTTTTTTATGATAAGAAAAGTGTTCTTGAGGGTACACGGGAATTTCATCTAGTCACTTTCATCATGTTGTCTTAATTCCTGATAGGTACTTTGATAATTTGATATGTGGGTGGACCGGTGCTTAGGTGTTTCTCTTACTTGAACAAACCTCCTACTTATGATTAACCCTCTCGCAAGCATCCGTAACTACGAGAAAAGTAATAAGAATAAATTCTAACCATAGCATTAAACTTTTGGATCCAATAGGTCCCTTAAGGAATAGCGCACAAACTGGGGTCTAAGCTTTTGTCACTCTCGCAACCCACCATCTAATAACTACTCCACAATGCATTCCCTTAGGCCCAAATATGGTGAAGTGTCATGTAGTCGATTTTCACATGACACCACTAAGAGAATGGCAACATACATACCATCAAAATATCGAACACATATCAAGTTCACATGATTACTTGCAACATGATTTCTCCCGTGACCTCAAGAACGAAAGTAACTACTCACAAATGATAAACATGCTCAAGATCAGAGGGGTATTGAATAGCATAATGGATCTGAACATATAATCTTCCAGCAACTAAACCATATAGTAATCAACTACAAGATGTAATCAACACTACTAGTCACCCACAAGCACCAATCTATAGTTTTGATACAAAGATTGAACACAAGAGATGAACTAGGGTTTGACAGGAGTTGGTGCTATGAAGATGTTAATGAAGATAACCCTCCCCAAGATGGGAGAGTTGTTGGTGATGATGATGACGATGATTTCGCCCTCTGGGAGGGAAGTTCCCCGGCGGAATCGCTTTGCCGGAGGGCAAAAGTGCTCCTGCCCAAGCTTCGCCTCGAGGCGGCGGCGCTTCATCCCGAATGTCCTTGCCTTCTTTTTTTTCTAGGTCAAAATGACTTATATACGAGAAGATGGGCACCGGAGGTGGGCCGAGGAGGGCACCACCCACCAGGGTGCACTTGGGCCTCCTGGCTCGCCCAGGTGGGTTGTGCCCACCTGGTGGCCCTCCTATGGCACTTATTTGCTCCAATATTCCTTAAATATTCCATAAAAAATCCTCAGAGAGTTTCAGCTCATTTGGAGTTGTGCAGAATAGGTAGCTTGGCGTAGCTTTTTCAGGTCTAGATTTCCAGCTGCCAGAATTCCCCCCTTGGTGTATACCTTGCATATTATGAGAGAAAAGGCATTAGAATTACTCAAAAAGCATTATTATACAATAAAACAACATAAGTAACAGTAGGAAAACATGATGCAAAATGGATGTATCAGCTCCCCCAAGCTTAGACCTCGCTTGTCCTCAAGCGAAATAAATCGAAAAACATGTCCACATGCTTAGAGAGAGAGAGGTGTCGATGAAAACAAAAATACGTACATAGCAGCATCATGTGACTTATTATAACAGCAAAAAACTTCAATATAAAACTTTTATTTTAGAACTTTTATCATAGACTTCTCATGAACAAGTGACAATTCATCACAACAATGAAGTATAAAGCATAAAGTCTATTGGAAACCAACAAACTATGTTCTCAGTCAACTTTGCAACTACAATTCATCATCTTTTCAGGAAGGGTCACGTATCGGAGCTTTTAGGCAAGTCCACATACTCAACCATCATTTAGTCTTCTATAATTGCTAACACTCACCGTGTACACATGAGCAAAACGTTCCAACCAGACACAAAGAAAGATAGGGGCTTATAGTTTCGCCTCCCAACACACTCACCTCAAGGGTGATGTCAACAATAATAACTTATGCCACCCATATTCAACTGGACATATGTGCCTAGATCTTTCCTCACCAGATGATGCTTGACAAAGGAGAAAAATAGAAGGAACAGAGAGAAAAACTTTGACTCTTGCATAAAAGTAAATACGTGAAAGTAAAAGATAGGCCCTTCACAGAGGGAAGCAGAGGTTGCCATGCGCTTTTTGTTTGTATGCTCAACCCCTTAGTGCAAGATAACGTCACGTTATATTGCCCCTTGTGATGGCAACCTTTATTATGCAGTATGTCGCTTTTATTCTTCACCATCACAAGTTCATACAATGCTCAATTTTCCCTTATACTAAATGATCTCACATTTTTATAAGCAATTTTTATTGCCCTTTTTGCACTGATGACAACTTACTTGAAGGATTTTACTCAATTTATAGGTAGGTATGGTGGACTCTCAAACAAGATAGGGTTTAAGGGTTTTTGATGCACAAGTAGTATCTCTACTTAGTGTGGAATTTTTGGCTAGCAAAGATAGGGGCGAGCACCACATGTTGAAGGATCTATGACAATATGACTTCTATGTGAATATGAACAAATATAAATCATTAAGTTGTCTTCCTTGTCCAACGTCAACAATTTTGTCATATAATATTTTGATGGGTGCTCACAATCACAAAAGATTTCCATGATAATATATTTATATGTGAATCTTCTCTTCCCTTATTAATTCTTTCATGTGTTTAATCATTGACCAATGCTATGTTTGTCAATCTACAATAAATTTTTTCTACTTATACTTTTCCTTATGTAATGTCATCACGTACCATAAGATTAGCATATGATCTTTTTCTTTTATTTTCTTTCTTTTTATTGCAGCAAGAAAGTAAGGAAGGAAAAACTCAAACTAAACTTTATTATATCTCACACACGATTACAAGGATTGATCACTAAGCAAACTCATAAAAAGAAAGGATCAAACTAAACTTTTATTCATCTAATAGCAAAAGATAGCCATGGATCGAACTAAGAAAATAAAGGCAAAAGATAGCGGAGATTGATACGATATCGGGGCACCTCCCCCAAGCTTGGTGAAAGCCAAGGGGAGTGCCCATACCCAATACTCAGTTTTCTTTTGGTGGTGATGAAGAAGATGGTGGTGATGAGGTAGAAGCACTCCGGTCTTTAAGGATCAAGTGGCTCTCCAATCTTTGGATGACTCTTCACAGGGAAGCAATGTGCTCCATATGCAAAATATTTTCACAATTGAGATACTTATTTTGTATATGAACCATATTAATGATCCTGAAGGCTGCAATCTCAATGGGGGTAAGATGAGCTTAGTAGGGTTCAAGGATATCTTCCTCTTCCTCATCGGCGGGCAATGCTTGCTCGTCCATCAGCACTTGATCTCCGGGTGCCTCCTTGCTTTCGTCTTCCTTAGCTGCTCCAACGGGGTCTTCTCTCTTCAGCTCGATCTTCATCAACCAAGCATCTTCTTCCATACGATCAGAGGGGGGAGAAGACATGATGCCTGGCTCAACAGATCTAACAGAAAATAACAAGAAAAGAAAATGGGAGATTTCTCCGTGATACGGAGGTTAACAGGTTCAGGAGGTATATATAGATTTTTTTATCTTGGGGAACAAGAAAAACGGAGGAAAAACGGAGATTGGAAAGTACCCGAGGAGGGCACAACCCACCTGGGCACGCTAGGCAAGCCTGGCGCACCCTGGTGTATCGTGCCCACCAGGGTCACTTTCCTGGAAGTTTCTTATTTTCCTAATTTTCTAAATATTCCAAAACTGACAAAAAAAATTTTGCGGATTTTTCGGAGTTCGATTACTTACCGTATCATGTTCCTCCTTATTTTCACGATTCTGGAGTGTTCCGGAAGGACTCTTTTATGTGTTCTTCCGATGTGAAAGTTTGGATAACATTACTTTCAACATTAATGGGCGTACCTGAGATATAGTGTTTTATTTGTTGCCCATTGACAACCTTCGGGTTAGTCCCTTCGGCATTATTTATTTTGATAGCTCCGGATTGATAGACCTCTTCGATGAAATAAGGTCCTTCCCATTTGGAGAGGAGTTTTCCTGCAAAGAATCTGAAACGAGAGTTGTACAAAAGAACATATTCTCCAACTTTGAACTCACGCTTTTGGATTCTTTTGTCATGCCATCTTTTAACCTTTTCTTTGAATAACTTAGCATTTTCATAAGCTTGGGTTCTCCATAAATCTAATGAGCTAATATCAAATAACCTCTTTTCCCCAGCAAGTTTGAAATCATAATTGAATTATTTTATTGCCCAAAATGCTTTGTATTCTAACTCAAGAGGCAAATGACAAGCTTTTCCATAAACCATTTTATATGGAGACATACCCATAGGATTTTTGTAAGCTATTCTATAAGCCCAAAGTGTGTCATCTAATTTCTTAGACCAATTCTTCTAGGACCTATTAATAGTCTTTTCTCTATTACTAAGTTCAACTTGATCCTAGACTGAGGATGATAAGATGACACAATTCTATGGTTAACATCATACTTAGCAAGCATTTTACGGAAAGCACCATGAATAAAGTGTGAACCATCATCAGTCATTAAATATCTAGGGACTCCAAACCATGGAAAAATAACTTCCTTAAGCATTTTAATAGAGGTGTTGTGATCAGCACTACTGGTTGGAATAGCTTCTACCCATTTAGTAACATAATCAAAAGCGACCAAAAAATGTGTATACCCATTAGAGTAAGGAAAAGGTCCCATAAAGTCAAATCCCCAAACATCAAATTGTTCAAGAGTAAGTGAATAATTCATAGGCATTTCTTGACGCTTATCGATATTACCTATTCTTTGGCCTCATCACATGATGAGACAAACTTACGGGCATCCTTGAAGATAGTAGGCCAATAAAAACCAGATTGCAATAACTTATGAGCGGTTCTATCTCCCGCGTGATGTCCTCCATAATGTTCAGAGTGTCATTTCCATAGGATTTGTTCCTGTTCATGCTCAGGTACACAACGTCTAATAATACCATCTACTCCTTTATAAAGATGTGGGCCATCCCAAAAGTAATGTCTTAAATCATAGAAGAATTTTTTATTTTGTTGGTATGTGAAGCTAGGTGGTATGTATTTAGCAACAATATAATTATCATTGTCAGCATACCAAGGTGTACTATGAGAAACATTTATTGTTGCTAGTTGTTCATCAGGGAAGCTATCATTAATTGGTTGTGGGTCATCAAGAATATTTTCAAGTCTAGACAAGTTATCAGCTACGGGGTTCTCTGCTCCTTTCCTATCAGTGATATGCAAATCAAATTCCTGTAGCAGAAGAACCCACCTAATGAGTCTAGCTTTAGCATCTTTCTTTTCCATAGGATATTTTATAGCAGCATGATCGGTGTGAATAATTAGTTTAGAATCAACAATGTAAGATCTGAATTTATCACATGCAAACACCACTGTTAAGAATTCTTTTTTAGTAGTAGCATTGTTTCATTGAGCACTGTCTAGAATTTTACTAGCATAATGAATAACATTTAGTTTCTTATCAACTCTTTGTCCTAGAAAGCACCAACACCATAATCACTAGCATCACACATAATCTCAAAACGCAAGTTCCAATCAGGTGGTTAAACAATAGGTGCAGTAATTATGGCTTTCTTTAGTGTTTCAAAGGCTTCCATACAATCATCATCAAACACAAAGGGAATATCCTTTTGTAAAAGATTAGTAAGAGGCCTAGAAATTTTAGAAAAGTCTTTGATAAACCTCCTATAGAAACCAGCATGACCAAGGAAACTACGAATACCTTTGATATCTTTAGGACATGGCATTTTCTCAATTGCATCAACCTTGGCTTTGTCCACCTCAATGCCTCTTTTAGAAATTTTATGGCCCAAAACAATACCTTCGTTAACCATAAAGTGGAACTTCTCCCAATTCAAGACGAGATTTGTTTGTTCACATCTCTGCAAGACTCAATCAAGATTGCTTAAACAATCATCAAAAGACTTCCCATAGACAGAAAAGTCATCCATGAAAACCTCAACAATCTTTTCACAAAAATCAGAGAAAATAGTAGTAATACATCTTTGAAAGGTAGCATGTGCATTACATTTTCGGATTTTCACAAAAGATTCAATATTTCCGTTCTTACCACTTCTTTCATTTTTGGATTTAACCGACATTGGTGATCAACAACGGGTTTAGCAACAAGTTCCACATTAATCTTGTGCTGACATAGAGTGGGACTAATGCTGTTAAGATCATCAACAGTATATCCAATACCAGCCTTGTGCTTCCTTAGAACTTTCAATAATCTTTCTTCTTCATGTTCTGAAGGTTTAGCACTAATAATATCAGGATATATCTTCTTTTCATCAAGATAAGCATATTTCAAAGTGTAAGGTAATTGTTTTAGTTCAAATACATGATCACCTTTAGGTGGAGGAGGACCTCCTAGAGTTTCAATAGGCAAATTGTGTTTAAGCAGAGGTGGTTGTTGGAAAAAGATTCTATCTATTTCATTTCTTTCACACATATGAAAATCATTTTCATGGTCTAGCAAATATTTTTCCAAAGGATCAATAGGAGGCATAGCAATAGAAGCAAGACCAATAATCTCATCCTTATTAGGCAAATCTTTCTTATGAGGTTGTTTACTAAACTTGGAAAAAGTAAACTCATGAGATTTATCACCAAAGCTAACACTGACAGTTTGCTTCTCACAATTTATTTTAGCATTGACGTGTTCAAGAAAGGTCTACCAAATATAATGGGACAAAAGTCATCTTGTGGGGTTCTAAGAACAAGAAAATCATTAGGGTATTTTATTTGCCCACACAAGACTTCAACATCTCTAAGAATCCCAATTGGTGATATAGTATCTCTATTAGCAAGTTTAATAGTAACATCTATATCTTCTATCTCAGCAGGTGCTATTCCATCTTTAATTTCTTGATATAATGAGAAAGGAATAGCACTCACACTAGCACCTAGGTCATATAACCCATGATAACAGTGATCTCTATCTTAATTGAGATAACAAGCATGCCAACAAATGGTCTATGTTTATCTTTTCCTTCGGGTTTGGCAATTTTAGAAGCTTCACCACAGAAATAAATATCATGCCCATCAATATTATCCACTAAGAGATCTTTAACCACAGCAACACTAGGTTCAACTTTGATTTGTTCAGAAGTTTGGATGTTCTAACATAACTTTTGTTAACCACAGTTGAAGCTTTAGCATGTTCCTTCATCCTAGCAGGAAAAGGTGGGTTTTCAATATAAGTAGTGGGAACAACTGGATCAACATTGTAAATGATAGTTTCTTCTTTAGCTTTTGCCGGTTCTTTAACTTCTTCTTTAATTGGTGGGTGATATTTAAACCACTTATCCTTAGGGAGATCAACATGAGTAGCAAAAGATTCACAAAAGGAAGCTACTATTTCAGAGTCAAGTCCATGTTTAGTGCTAAACTTTTGAAAAGCATCGGTATTCATAAAAGATTTAACACAATCAAACTTAGGTTCAATACATGATTCTTTACCTTCGTTGAGTACCCAATCTTCAGAGTTGTGTTTAATTCTTTCTAAAAGATCCCATCGGAATTCAATACTCTTTTTCATAAAAGAACCAGTACAAGAAGTATCGAGCATGGATTGATCACTACGAGAAAGCCAAGCATAAAAATTCTGAATAATAATTTCTCTCGAGAGCTCATGATTGGGGCATGAATATAACATTGACTTAAGCCTCCCCCAAGCTAGAGCAATACTTTGTCCTTCACGAGGCAAAAAATTATATATATAATTCTGATCACAATGAACTAGATGCATATGATATTTTTTTTTGATGAAATTCCAATTTCAAATGGTTCCAGTTCCAAGATCCAATATCATCGCATAGCCTATACCATGTCAATGTTTTTCCATTCAAGGATAAAGGGAAAACCTTCTTCTTAGCTTCATCTCCGGGCAAACCTACAAGCTTAAATAATCCATAAATTTTCATCCACATATATCAAGTCCATATCAGGATGTTCGGTTCCATCTCCTGCATAAAGATTAGCTAGCAGTTGTTCTAACATACTCGAATGAATTTAATATTCAATATTTTTAGTAGGTGCAGTAGGTTGAGGGGTGACTAATTGTGGTTCTGGTCGAGGTGAAGATACCCCGAGCAAACCCCTCAAAGGATTGTTTTCCATAGTAGCAAGTGATAGTAAATTTCATCATGTAGAACTAATGTTTCCTTACCAATTTCCACTTACCAAGAGCGCTTCACTCCCCGGCAACGGCACCAGAAAATTGCCTTGATGACCCACAAGTGTATGGGGTCAATTTTAGCCCTTTTCTATAAGTAAGAGTGTTGAACCCAACGAGGAGCAGAAGGAAATGACAAGTGGTTTTCAGCAAGGTAATGTCTGCAAGTGCTAAAATTGTGACTAGCGGAGTAGTTTGATAGCAGGGTAATTTGTAACGACCAAGTAATAATAGTAGCAAGAAAAGTGCAGCAAGGTAGCCCAATCCTTTTGAGGCAAAGGACGGGCCAAAACGGTTTCTTATGATAAGCAAAGTGTTTTTGAGGGTACACGGGAATTTCATCTAGTCACTTTCATCATGTCGGCTTAATTCATCTTCGGTACTTTGATAATTTGATATGTGGGTGGACTGGTGCTTAGGTGATGTTCTTACTTGTACAAACCTCCTACTTATAATTAACCCTCTCGCCAGCCTCCGCAACTACGAGAAAAGTATTAAGAATAAATTTTAACCATATCATTAAACTTTTGGATCCAATCGGTCCCTTACGGAATAGCGCACAAACTTGGATTTAAGCTTCTGTCACTCTCGCAACCCACCATCTAATAACTACTCCACAATGCATTCCCTTAGGCCCAAATATGGTGAAGTGTCATGTAATCGACATTCACATGACACCACTAAGAGAATGGCAACATACATACCATCATAATATCGAACACATATCAAGTTCACATGATTATTTGCAACATAATTTCTCCCGCGACCTCAAGAACGAAAGTAACTAATCAAAAATGATAAACATGCTCAAGATCAGAGGGGTATTGAATAGCATAATGGATTTGAACATATAATCTTCCACCAAATAAACCATATAGTAATCAACTACAAGATGTAATCAACACTACTAGTCACCCACAAGCACCAATCTATAGTTTTGATACAAGGATTGAACACAAGAGATGAACTAGGGTTTGAGAGGAGTTGGTGCTGTGAAGATGTTGATGAAGATAGACCTCCCCAAGATGGGAGTGTTGTTGGTGATGATGATGATGATGATGATTTCCCCCTCCGGGAGGGAAGTCCCCCCGGCGTAATCGCTCCGTCGGAGGGCAAAAGTGCTCCTGCCCAAGTTCCGCCTCGAGGCGGCGCCGCTTCATCCTTAATGTCCTTGCCTTATTTTTTCTAGGTCAAAATGACTTATATACCAGAAGATGGGCACCGGAGGTGGGCCGAGGAGGGCAGAACCCACCAGGGCGCACCTGGGCCTCCTAGCGCGCCTAGGTGGGTTGTGCCCACTTGGTGGCCCTCCTCTGGTACTTATTTGCTCCAATAGTCCTTAAATATTCCATAAAAAATCCTCGGGGAGTTTCAGATCATTTGGAGTTGTGCATAATAGGTAGCTTGGCATAGCTTTCTCAGGTCCAGATTTCCAGCTGCCAGAATTCTCCCCCTTGGTGTATACCTTGCATATTATGAGAGAAAAGGCATTAGAATTACTCCAAAAAGCATTATTATACAATAAAACAACATAAATAACATAGGAAACATGATGCAAAATGGACGTATCAGTGCTTTGGAGATGGAGATCAAAAGACACAAGATGATGATGGCCATATCATGTCACATATTTTGATTGCATGTGATGTTTATCTTTTATGCATCTTATTTTGCTTAGTATGGCGGTAGCATTATAAGATGATCCCTTACTAAAATTTCAAGGTATAAGTGTTCTCCCTGAGTATGCACTGTTGCGACAGTTCGTCATGCTGAGACACTATGTGATGATCGGGTGTGATAGGCTCTACATTCATATACAACGGGTTCAAGACAGTTTTGCACATGCGGAATACTCGGGTTAAACTTGACGAGCCTAGAATGTCTAGACATGGCCTCGGAACACTGGAGACTGAAAGGTCGAACGTGAATCATATAGTAGATATGATCAACATAGAGATGTTCACCATTGAAGACTACTCCATATCACATGATGATCGGACATGGTTTAGTTGATTTGGATCACGTATCACTTAGATGACTTGAGGGATGTCTATCTAAGTGGGAGTTCTTAAGTAATTTGATTAATTGAACTTAATTTATCATGAACTTAGTCCTGATAGTATTTGCATATCTATGTTGTAGATCAATAGCTCGCGTGTAGCTCCCCTATGTTTTTGATATGTTCCTAGAGAAAACTAAGTTGAAAGATCATAGTAGCAATGATGCGGACTAAGTCCGTGATATGAGGATTATCCTCATTGCTGCATAGAAGAATTATGTCCTTGTTGCACCGCTAGGTGACAAACCTATTACAGGAGCAGATGCTGATGTTATGAATGTCCGGCAAGCTCGGTATGATGACTACTTGATAGTTTAGTGCGCCATGCTTTACGGCATAGAACCGGGACTTCAAAAAGGTTTTGAATACCATGGAGCATATGAGATGTTCCAAGAGATAAAATTGGTATTTCAGACTCATGCCCGAGTCGAGAGGAATGAGACCTCTGACAAGTACTTTGCCTACAAGATGGAGGAGAATAGCTCAACCAGTGAGCATGTGCTCAAAATATCTGAGTACTACAATCGCTTGAATCAAGTGGAAGTGGGAGTTAATCTTCCACATAAGATAGTGATTGACAGAGTTCTCTAGTTGCTATCACCAAGTTACTGGAACTTCGTGATGAACTATAATATGCAAGGGATGATGAAAACTATTCCCGAGCTCTTCGTCATGCTGAAATCGATGAAGGTAGAAATCAAGAAAGAGCATCAAGTGTTGATGGTTAGTTTCAAGAAAAATGGCAAGGGAAATAAAGGGACTTCAAGTAGAATGCAAAGCAAGTTTCCGCTCCCATGAAGAAGCCCAAAGCTAGACCCAAGCCTGAAACTGAGTGCTTCTAGTGCAAAGGAAATGATCACTGGAAGCGGAACTGCCCCAAATACTTGGCGGATAAGAAGGATGGCAAAGTGAACAAAGGTATATTTGATATACATGTTATTGATGTGTATTTTACTAGGGTTCATAATAACCCCTGGGTATTTCATATCGGTTCAGTTGCTAAGATTAGTAACTTGAAACAGGAGTTGCAAAATGAACGGAGACTAGTTAAGGGCGAGGTGACGATGTGTGTTGGAAATGATTCCAAGGTTGATAAGATCACCATCGCACACTCCCTCTACCTTTAGGATTAGTGTTGGTCCTAAATAAATGTTATTTGGTGTTTGCATTGAGCATGAATATGATTGGACCATGTTTATCATGATATGGTTATTCATTTAAGTCAGAGAATAATTGTTGTTCTGTTTACAAGAATAAAACCGTCTACGGTCATACACCCAATGTAAATGGTTTATTGAATCTCGATCATAGTGATACACATATTCATAATAGCGATGCCAAAAGATGCAAAGTTGATAATGATAGTGAAACATATTTGTGGCACTGCCATTTAGGTCATATTGGTGTAAAGCGCATGAAGAAACTGCATGCAGATGGGTGCTACCTCTTGAGCATGCATTGGTTTTTCCCTTGAAGAGGAAAGGATGATGCAGCAAAGTAGCGTAAGTATTTCCCTCGGTTTTGAGAACCAAGGTATCAATCTAGTAGGAGATGACACACAAGTAACCTAGTACCTGCACAAACAATCAAGAACCATGCAACCAACACGATAAAGGGGTTGTCAATCCCTTCACGGTCACTCGCAAAAGTGAGATCTGATAAAGATAGTAAAATAAATATTTTTGGTATTTTGTTGTATAGATTGGAAAGTAAAGATTTCTAAATAGTAAATGAGATGTGATGTAAATAAAAGAGATGTAATATAATAAGAAAGAGACCCGGGGGGCATAGGTTTCACTAGTGGCTTCTCTCAAGATAGCATGTATTACGGTGGGTGAAGAAATTATTGCCGAGCAATTGATAGAAAAGCGCATAGTTATGAAGATATCTAAGGCAATGATCATGAATATAGGCATCATGTCCGTGTCAAGTAGACCGAAATGATTCTGCATCTACTACTATTACTCCACACATTGACCGCTATCCAGCATGCATCTAGAGTATTAAGTTCATAAGAACAGAGTAACACTATAAGCAAGATGACATGAAGTAGAGGGATAAACTCAAGCAATATGATATAAACCCCATCTTTTTATCCTCGATGACAATAATACAATTCGTGCCTTGCTGCCCCTACTGTCACTGGGAAAGGACACCACAAGATTGAACCCAATGCTAAGCACTTCTCCCATTGCAAGAAAGATCAATCTAGTAGGCCAAACTAAACCGATAATTCGAAGACACTTGCAAAGATATCAAATCATACATATAAGAATTCAGAGAAGAACCAAATAATATTCATAGATAATCTTGTTCATAAACCCACAATTTATCGGATCTCGGCAAACACACCGCAAAAGAGTATTACATCAAATAGATATCCAGGAACATCGAGGAGAACTTTGTATTGAGAATCAAAAAGAGAGAAGAAGCCATCTAGCTAATAACTATGGACCCAAAGGTCTGTGGTAAACTACTCACGCTTCATTGGAGAGGCAATGGTGTTGATGTAGAAGCCCTCCATGATCGATTCCCCCTCCGGTAGATCGCCGGAGGAGGCCCCAAGATGGGATCTCACGGGTACAGAAGGTTGCAGCGGTGGAAAAGTGGTTTCGTGGCTCCCCCTGATGTTTCTAGGGTATAAGAGTATATATAGGCGAAAGAAGTACGTCGGTGGAGCTATGAGGGGCCCACGAGGGTGGGGGGCATGCCTACCCCCTGGGCTCGCCCTCCTGCCTCATGGCCTCCTCGTGGAGTTCCAGACTTCAACTCCAAATCTTCTGGATTGCTTTTGGTCCAAGAAAGATCCTCGCGAAGGTTTCATTCCGTTTGGACTCCGTTTGGTATTTCTTTTTTGTAAAACTCTGAAATAGGCAAAAAACAGAAACTGGCACTGGGCCTTCGGTTAATAGGTTAGTCCCAAAAATAATATAAAAGAGCATATTAAAGCCCATTAAACATCCAAAACAGATAATATAATAGCATGGAACATTAAAAATTATAGATACGTTGGAGACGTATCAATGGGTTTTTGGAATCACTTGATTATGAATCATTGGATACTTGCGAACCATGCCTCATGGGCAAGATGACTAAAACTCCATTCTCCGAAACAATGGTGCGAGCAATTGACTTATTGGAAATAATACATACCGATGTATGCGGTCCGATGAGTATTGAAGCTCGAGGCAGGTATCGTTATTTTCTGACCTTCACGGATGATTTGAGCAGATATGGGTATAACTACTTAACGAGATACAAGTCTGAAACGTTTGAAAAGTTCAAAGAATTTCAAAGTGAAGTGGAGAATCATTGTAACAAGAAAATAAAGTTTCTATGATCTAATCGCGGAGGTGAATATTTGAGTTACGAGTTTGGCCTTCATTTAAAACAATGTGGAATAGTTTCACAACTCACGCCACCTGGAACACCACAGCATAATTGTCGGTGTACAAAAGTAGGCGTTCTCCTTTTGACCCCTTTACTTGTGCACGGGCAGTCAGAGCCACGCGCCGTGGACACGCATAGCAGGGGAAAGGAGGAAAGCCGAAGAGAAGCCAAAGGCTCGATACGAACAAGGCAACATCAAGGACTAAGGCCACAAAGTGAAGATGGGTGAAGCAGGTTTCCCCGGCAAGACCCTTGCCGGGGGCAGCCTCGGCGGCCCCAGCAAGCCCCTTGCTGGGGCAGCTCACCCACGCCAGTGGAGCAGGCCACCCTCAAGCCACGGTCTCCAAGAACCATGTTGGACCAGGGCTCGGGAGGCACCTCCGTGGTGGCATGCAGATCTTTGTGAAGACAAAGAATAGTCAAGATCAAATGAGGATAGGAAGGCAACAATCCTCGGCAGGGTTCTTACCAAGGAAGCTGTCGGCATTCTGGGAACGGGGGTCCCTAGACTTGCCTGCCTGCAGCCTGCGGCGTGGCTCAAAGGGGGCCTAGCACGGCCCATCTTCATCAACACAAGCTCAAGACCCTCGCGAGGGGCTAAGCCTCACGGGGCGTACGACAAGGACCTTCCTCAGGCACGGCCTCATCAGGCTGGCTCACGAGGAGGTGGAGAGTTCAAGGTAGGGTACCTCGCGAGGTGCCCATGATGCAAGCCATGACGACCAAGGGCGCCAGCCCGCGCAGTGTCCTTCTTTCCTCTTTAGTGCAAGGGGAGCAAGCGCAGGCGAGAGCATCAAGCAAAGGCATCCATTTCGGTGCAACAGGACCAAGACCAGTCCAACGGCAGGATGGAGGTCAACGTGGAGCCCAAGCTGACGTCACCACCAGAGCCTTTGACAGGCGAGGACCAACTTTAGTCAGGATAAGTGTACCAGATGTTCCCCTTCAAAATGGCCAATTCTTGGCGCCCTTCCCGCTCAATATTTGGGAAGAGGCCCAGGGCCTTTGCCTATAAATAGGACTAGCCACCATAGTATCGGCATCGGGAATCAACCCCTCCAAAGGGACAACGCAACCACAGGAACAGACCCTCGTGAGGCTGTTCTTCCTTGTATTGTTCATCATCAGCCCAAGAGGCAATCCACCACACCACACACTAGAGTAGGGTATTACACCACAATGGTGGCCCGAACCAGTATAAACCCTGTGTCCCTTGTGTTGTTCTTCTCGTAGTTTAGATCCCAGCGATTCGGTGAGGAACATGTAGGTAGAAGGCGAAGTCTCCGCGCGCACCCCAGTGTTCGAACCTCAAGGGTCTGCCGGAACCCTAAATCCGACATTTGGCGCACCAGGTAGGGGTGCTCCGGAATTCGTCATCCGTCTCCCTGTTTTTCTCCGACCGTCACGTCCATGTCTGACGCACGCCGGGTTCGTGCCGAGCGCCAAGCCGCCCTCGCTTCCCGGGTCGCCCAGACGGCTCCTGTCGGCGGGCGCCCTCGTCGTTCCCCGTCACCTGCCGTCAACGCCGCCACCGGCCCAATGGGGAACAAGCAGCAAGCATCATCCCAGCACCCGTCCATGAGGCGAGACGGCCGCACTGCTACACCCTCGCTCACCCCTGCTGGTTCTTCGTCTCGCGCGCCCCGCACGGCCAAGGAGGCTCGAGCTGCGCTCGTCGCAGCAAACGAGCTCCTGCGCTACCGCCCAATCGACGATGTCTACGAAGAGTGGCTCGACCGAGTCGCTGAACTCGTCTGCGCCACTAGGGGCTCCCCTGCGCCATCCTTCTCGCTGCACCGCACCCTGCCATGCGCGGGCAATGAAACTTCTGGGGCGCCTCAGCCGCCTCTCCCTCAAGAAGGCGCCTAGCTCCAAGGCACGCGGCCCCTGGGCGGAACCCACTCCGTCAGGCGCCAGCGCGGCAAGAGCAGAGCTGCCAAGAAGTCCCTCGCCCTCGAGAAGCTGCCCGAGCGCTCCCTGCTCCGGCTCGTCCCGACCACGCTCCTGCTCCAGCACGTCAAGACCCCGCGCTGCATCCAGCTTCGCCGCACGGGGACCCGCGGGACCAAGCTCTTCGTCACCCAAGGCCTCCCGTGGCCACAGCGGGCTGCCAAGCCTTCACCACCGAGATGCGCACCGTCGCGTGGCCCGGCATGTTCAAGCCAGACCTGCCTCCTCGCTATGACGGCACGGCTGACCCTGCAGGGTTCCTCCAGCTCTACGAGCTGGGCATCAAGGCTGCCAACGGAGATGAGAAGGTCATGGCCAACTGGTTTCCCATGGCGCTCAAGGACGGGGCCCGCACCTAGCTCCTGAACCTGGCCCCAGGCACGATCTCCTCCTAGGACAAGATGTGCACCCGCTTCATCGCCAACTTCCAGGGTACTCGCGACCAGCCACCCGCCGTGAGCGACATGCGCCTCATCAAGCAGCAACCAGGAGAAACCCTGCAAAAGTACATCCAGCACTTCAACAACGCGCGCCTCAAGATTCCCAAGGTGACCAAGGAGGCCATCATCTCAGCCTTCTCTGATGGCGTGCACCACATCAAAATGAAGGAGGAGCTCGCAATGCATAAAGATCTGTGCACTTCCTTGGAGCTGTTCAACCTGGCGACTGAGTGCGCCAGGGCTGAGGGAGGGCATCTCTCCCTCCTCGAGCTGCCTGCCGCAGACCCAGAAGAGAAGAAGCCCAAGGCCAAGGACGTGAAGCGCAAAGGGGCTGCCGTGCTCGCGGCAGAACCAGACACCAAGCGGGGCAGAGATCAGCCTAAATCCTCCAAGGGTAGTCGGTACAACGTGTACCACGACCTCCACACCCATAACACCAATGAATGCCAAGAGCTCCGGGCCGTGCGTGAAGGAAGGACCGGCCGGCGTCCCGACCGCAGCGACCAGGGCTATGGCCGAGGAGGAGGAAGGAACGCAGGATGCTAGGAAGACTGCAGCCCACGTCAAGGGTGGCGCGAGGGAGGCTGGAGGGACCAGCCTCGCGAGGATCGCCCGCGAGGTAACGCAGGCCTCCCCCCGCTGCCGCCGCAGCCAAGGAGAAATGAGGACCGTCATCAGGACGAAGGGGCTGGGGGCTTCCAGGAACCACGTGCAATCGCCTGCATCCTGGGCGGAGCTCAAGCCCCAGCCTTCCAGCGCATCTTCAAGCAGTTTGCCCGCGAAGTGAATGTTGTCCTCACCAAGATCAAGGCCACGCGCCCTCTTAGGTGGTCGGCGTGCACCATCACGTTCAACTCAGCGAATCATCTCAAGTGCGTGGCCACAGCCGGAGTCCTCCCGATGCTTTGTTCCCCAATCATCAGCAACGTGCTAGTCACCAGGACCCTCATCGATGGCGGGGCAGGGCTCAACGTCCTGTCCGTGGAAACGTTCAACAATCTCCAAGTGCCCTACAATCAGCTTCAGCCAACCAAGCCTTTCTTTGGAGTCACCGACGGCTCCACGATCCCGATTGGGCAGGTCCGCCTCCCTATCACCTTCCGGGCACGCGACAACTACCGCACCGAGCTCATCGACTTTGACGTCGCTCACATTCGCCTACCGTACAACGCCATCCTCGGGTACCCAGCGCTGGCCAAGTTCATGGCCGTAACCCACCACGGCTACAACGTCCTCAAGATGCCAGGAAGTGGCGGAGTCATCACGGTGCCCTGCAAAGAGAAAGACGTAGTGTGCTCCCTGGAGCGAGCCTTTCAGGCCACGTCACTGGAAGACCCGGATCGCGGAAGCAGGAGGCTTCCCGAGGCCGCCCCCAAGAAGAAGAAGACATCGACCGGCCCGGCCCCTCAGGAGGCAGGCCCCTCAGGGCCCGTGCCTGCTCAGGCGGAACCTCCTTCCATCGCATAGGGAAGCGCGCTCGACGCCCTCCTCAGGCAGGTCTCGGGGGCTCTCCCCTGGAGAGCCGCCGACCTCGCCAAGGTCACGAGGGAGGCGCTTGGGCACCACGTGGAGGCGTGTTTCGAAGCACGTTTCCATCAAGAAGGAGCAAGGCAAGGAGGGCCAAACCCTCAGGAGTTCGTCAGCAAGGCCATTCATGAGCTACAGGAGTCAAGGGTCATGAGAGGCAGCCGCCGCTTGCCCGCCGTGGCCCCCCATCCAGGCAAGGATGGTGGGCTGCGCGTCTGCATCGACATACTAGGGCTCAACCAAGCCGCGTCTCAGGAGCACCTCTGGCCTTCGCGAGTGGGACGCTACGAGGGTCCACCCCACAGCTACGTTCGCATGCCTTATGGCTCGCCGAACGCGGCTGCCGCGTACCAGCGCCTCATGAGGGCCATCCTGGAGCCTCAAGAGGTCAGGCGTTCCGCAGCCCTGGTGGAGATGGAGACGGTCAGCGAGGAGCCACCTGCGCCTCCGGAGCCTCCCGAGGCCCCAGGGTTTGGGGGCTCGTGAGGATCTGCTCCCGCAGCCCACCGAGTCTGCTGCATCAACACCCCTTCGTCTTCAGCATCATCAGGTGACATCTTTCAAGTTTCATTTCCAGCTGGGAGCGCCCTCAGGGCTGCATTATTCCTAGGCCGCGTGGGTCCGTCCCTGCGGCGTGTATCTCTTTTATTTCATGTTCTTAGCTTACTCTGTTGGGGGCGCCCCTCGGGCTGCACTATCCCCAAGCCGCTCGGGTCAGACCCAGTGGCATGTACCCCTCTTGCATTTATCTTAGGGCCTTGTTTTCGACCCATCATGCTTGTTATTTGGTGCCTATTCATGGTACCTTTTCTTCTTGGATGTCGCAAGCTTGCGCGTTAAAGGGGGGTGCCTGAGCATCGCGACTCAGGGCTCCTACCGGCTCTCCGGCCCTCACCCTCTGGTCTTGCCCACGGCATCGCGCCCTGGCATACCAGCGATGGCTGAGACCAGCCCGAGAGCCGGGACCTGAGGACGTAGAGTTTCGACATCTAACCCAGCATGCACGTTAGAGGGGGGTGCCTGAGCATCGCGACTCAGGGCTCCTACCGGCTCTTCGGCCCTCACCCTCTGGTCTTGCCCACGGCATCGCGCCCTGGCATACCAGCGACGGCTGAGACTAGCCCGAGAGCCGGGAC